>NC_133307.1:29077179-29128326 GCF_012295235.1 Primulina huaijiensis
TATAATGGGTAAATATATATATCAGAAATAATGGGTAAAAATTTTCATGTTGGTGTCTGATGAGAGAATTTAGATAATATTTTATTTTGGTATGAATTCATATTTACATGTGTGTGAAAAATCTGTAGGATCAACATCCAATATTAGGGTTATGTATAAATAATAATGTAATGCTGATTGTGAAATAAGATGACGAGGATCAATTAAGTTTGAGTTATTAAAGCTAAGGAGACGAATCGAGTCACGTCGATTGTCAGGAAAACTTATAGGAGCTAGAAGTGGATCTTGATTTGAACATAAAAAAATTTATATTATCGGTCAAATTGGGTTTGAACTAGAGCTCGACTTCGATTCCGTGGTTTAAAAATTTAATCATAATAGCAAGTTATTCAATAATTATTGCTCGAAAATAAAGACGATCAAAATGTTCAAAATACAAACTATCGGACATTAGAAAAAGATTCTAATGTACGTGACGTTTGAGTTAGGTTCGAAACCGATAATTCCTTATAATATAAAATATGAACCTTTAATGTGTGAAGAAGTATAAAATAAAATGGGTATAGCAAAACCTTAAAGGAACAAGGTCCGACCGTTAACCCCTATAGCTTTACGTTTTTAACCACTACCCGTGCATGTGGTTGAGTGGGTGTGGTAGGGTATTGAATTGGCCTTATTAAATACACTTATTCTTTATGGTTCCTGGTCATCTTTGTATAAATAACCCCTTTTCATTTTTCAACACTGAACCAACCAAACAACCAACTTTCTCCCATAGCTAACTCCTCTCCGAACAAAAGACAAATTAAACAAGCAAAAATGGTGGAAGTAGAAAAAACCCCGAAAGAGATAGGCAAGAAATATTGGAACATGCTGAAAATAATGCTCTACATGATGAGAGAAGCCGTGTGCAGGAAAAGCAAGGTAATGCTAGACTTCCACATGCTCCTGAGCCAAGGCAAACTAGCGAGCAAGGCCATCAACAAGCTCATCCTCCACAACCACCACAGCTACTTCGCCGCCCTCAGCTGCCGATCGGACGACTCCCGCATGTCGTTCATCTCGCCGCGGGAGTACGAGTTCAGCTGCAGCAACACCCCCGTCTACACTTCCTACATCTCCAAGCGCAAGAACCGTCAGAATGATCATCGCCACCACCAACCGCAGGAGGTTAAAGTCTTGCAGAAGGTGTTCGAGATCCTGAACGACTACGACGACTCCCCGGAGGCGTCTCCAGAGCCGGGAGCCATCCACGGAACCGTGGCGGCGGCGGACTCGCTGACTGCTCAGCTGAGAGATGCTGACAAAAACCACCAGGTGGACAAGGATGCGGAGGCGTTTATCAAGAAGTTCTACAAGGATTTGAAGAACCAGAAGAGAATAGCTGTGTTGGAATCTCCATCGCCATATCATAAATGGGCTCGATAGATCCATAGCTCAAATTGAAGAACTTGTAATTTAATTTGTTTCTTTCTCATTGTTCTTTCAACATTTGAATTCCTTCCAGGGTAATTGTGTTCCTGTAAGCCAACTTTTATTACTTTTTTTACCACGATTTTCATGGATCAAGATCCTCGGAAACCCACGGTAGAGGGTTATGTGTATCATATTTTAGTCCACGATACTATTAAAAAAAATTTTTTTTTTTTAAAAAATTGGTATTTTTATATTTTAATTTTTTCAAAATTAAAATTATATTTTTTATATTAAAATATATGATTAATAATCTAATCTAAAGTTACAATTTTATTTTTGGTTACAAATATATATTGTGGGGCAAAATGACGTCTCTCTTATTATTTTTTCTTTTATAATTTTTTCAACTCTTTTTATACAAAAATGTTAATAAAAATTTAATTTTTTTGTTATAAATATGTGATTCCGAAAGAACAAGAAAAAACGACGGTACATTCAATTTTTTTAATATTATAGTTCTTTTTAAAAAAACTATTTTCTCCTTTTTTTATCTTGTTAATTTTTTATTTAGAATTTAAAATTTTATTAATCACATATTTGTAACAAAAATAATAATCTTGTTGGCTTTTTTATATTCTAATTCTTTTGAAAAACTATTTTCTCCTTTTTTTGTACGTATTGTTAATTTTTCTCATTCTTTTGTAAAGTTTTAAATACAAAAAATATTTTTTCCTTTATTAGAGATTTAAGAAATAATCCAATTTTCAAAAAAAAAAATGTAAAAAAAATTAAAAAAAGACAAAGCGTTCGAACAAGAAAAAATTATACAAGATATTTTTTTTTTATATCGTGTCAATTTTTTGGTAGTTCAATCTTTTTTAATTTTTTGTACATTTTTTTAATTGGATTATTTCTTATATCCCTAATATATTTCTTGATTTTAGATGTTAATTTTATTTTTGTGTTACAAATATGTGATTAATAAAATTTTAACTTCTAAATTAAAAATTAACAAAATAAAAAATGGAGAAAATAGTTTTTTTTAAAAGAACTATAATATTAAAAAAAATTGAATGTACCGTTGTTTTTTCTTGTTCGTTCAGAATCACATATTTGTAACACAAAAATTAAATTTTTATTAACATTTTTATAAAAAAAAGAGTTGAAAAAATTATAAAAGAAAAAATAATAAGAAAGACGTAATTTTACCGTGGACTAATTAAATAAGATGCATAACATCCTCTACTGTGGGTTTCCCACAACAGAGGATCTTGATACGATTTTCATGCAAACGAGTTGGCTGGAAAACGTTGCTAAAAAAATATTTTGTTATTATAAATCAAAATTTAAGTAATTATTATTGATATAGTCAGCTTAAAACAAATGCATGAAACATTAGTAAGATTGAATTTATTTAATTCCACAAAAAGATCAAATTTAGATAAGTCATGTACAATATTGAATTGGGAAAGGAGTAGATAATTTAGGAATATATTTTATAAGATTTATTATATATATGATTTAATTAAGTAATTCAGTTATCACCATATATTTTTGTACAAAAATTTATATTTTAATTATATATATATATATAATATGTCTACTTTATATTAATATTTACTGTATAGGAGAAATTTATATAGTAAATATAAAATAAAAATATAATTTTATTGTATTCTTCATTTAATTTAATTTATGATTTTAATTAACTAGTTTCTGTTTGTTGGACAAAAATGGTAGCTATATTTTGAGTAGTAGTACTTATTAATATATTGACATCATCTATTATTTGACATTGAAGGCGATGGCTGGCTCAAAGAAAAGCTACCAATATTAATGACTTACAAATAAGGCCACTCGAACTCGTGACTCAACGTGTTCCAGTCCCCACAGTCGATGAGACGTCACATTTCATGCACGACATATGGAATTAAGGGTACATTTCGATGGGTCCGAACGATGTGTGTTAGAGTCGGATACGAGTGGATTTGGATAAATTAAAGATTTTCATATACGGAAGAATTTCGATCATTATTATGACCTATTTAAGCCATGTAATTTATCAAACTTTACATTTTTTGTTTATTTGTAGGTATTTATTAAAGCTTGAACTATTCATCAACATGTTTTATTATATATATATATATATACACACACACACACACATATATATTAGCATAGTATATTTATATTTGATAATGAGGAGGAATATTTTTATTTATTTATTTATTTAATAAAGATACCATTTAAAAGTTGAAAATATAAATATATAAATACAATTATCGTAAATAAGGCCTCTGACGAGTCAAAATTGTTGGATTAATCAGATAATTTTAATTAACTTATATCAATTAATTTCTTCAAGGTACGATGAAATTGCATTTCACATCACATCACGTCACGTCTGCACCCATGCGTATTGGATCATCTTGAAATATGTTTTATATACAACGATATTTAACTTATTTTAACTATGACTTCACATTCCCTCTGTATATATGTATATCTATATGTATGTATGTATATATATGTATAAAGAATGCCGTAAATAGAGACAGAAGTTGGTTTCTTTGGTATGACCAATTGTTAATTTGTCATTTGGTCCCTATCAAATTATGCTAATTATCATATTGCTCTAACCAATTGTTAAATTATCAAATGACCCCTGTCCATTTTGATAGTTATCAGTGCTACTTTATAATATATAAATGGTAATACTATCGTATTCATCAACGTACAAATTACAAAAATATTCATATTTCACGAACTAATAATACAAAAGTTGAACACATTAAAAAAAAAAAAAACTATTACCACACGACATGAACATGTGCGTTGCTGCGCTAAGTATTATATCAAGTGTAAGCTCAATAGAGACACGAATTTGGTAGTTTCGGTACGACAAAGTACAAAAATGATTATGATATTATCTCTGTTTTAATATAAATCAAACTGATCACCAAAAAAAAAAAATCGATTAAGCTTCCATTTTTTTTTTAAAAAAAAACAAGTACGCAACTCGTGCACAAAAAATTAACCCTTGTATAACATAAAGAAAGTGCTTTGATTGGCATCCCATACTGCGCACAGATATCTCCAAGACAGAACAGCTACAGCATAGAAACATACCACTAACTAACTAGAACGCCTAATAAATACTAGGTCGAATAGTTTGTGGCCATAATTTCCCATTATTGAATAAAAGTCTCTCTCGCATTTAAAAATGGGTGTTGAATTTTTCTTTATTGTTTTTCTTGCACCCTTCATTCTTTCTTCGATGGGTTCTTTTCATTGTGAAATCATTCTTATCCAGCCATGCATCATCATTTTTCAGTGGTGCCCAAAAAGATTCTTAGATTCGAATTTGGTGATGTAATTGGCTAGAAGTTGTTAATAGGTAAATTCCATACAACCCAAGTACTTCGATGCAGCCAAAGCCACATTAAGTGCAAATACCGATTCATAACTTGGAACTTGCAACCTTCGTATTTGGACACTACCCGATTCCGAATGATAAAACGTCCTGGACAATACTTGGAGAGATTGAACCACTTTTTTCAAATTTCACAAGCAGGGTTGGTTAATATGCGTCAAAGGGAGTGGATGGATCTAATTAAGGATGATGATTGTGAAATTTTAGGACTTCAAATTAAGCCAGGGGATGAGAGAACATGACGCCACACGAACTGAGCTGAAAAGTTACGATGACATTAACTAATATCATAAACAGCTTGATTATTGACTGTGCACCTCAAGATTCCATATTGAGGTCAAATAATTAACATGTCTGAATATCCACCGTACAGGTGGAGTCAGAACTCTACGAACGAATGCAGGACTTAAAAAGTTCAGTTTCCAAAATCCAGAGGGTGATACAGGGTTAAATGTACAAAATATGGCAAGGCAGTTAAGTCAAAGTAAGAGACTCCCAAAGCTAGATGCAAAATACTTCCAGTGACTATTAGGGTTCAATCAAAAGCAACGATGATTTATAGCACATCTCACTGGTCAGGTTCGTGATATTAGGAATCATATATAAGAAAAATGGCTAGCATTGTGGATGTGCTCACGTTGGAGGATTCTTCTCTGATTGGCATGTTGACAGGCATTCTACAATGCAATCGTGATTTGGTTCAACAAAGTAAGCTATCTGTAGAAGAAGGACGTTAATCAAGATTGATTGCCATCCTGTTTTATTGTACCAAATAAACAAGCAATAGTGTACATGCAGAACAAACACAGACAATACCCAGCCAATCCATTGTGAAATATCACCAGAACTTGGAATTGACCTCACAAATTTGGGCACTTCGAAATAGCCACTTTCTTCCATTACAAAAGAATATACCTCACTTTATTTACACTCAATGTGGTATCTAACGACGGCAGATAAGATCAACCAAAAACTTGTGAACATTCTCATGAACTCTTAATTTAAAGGGTTTGTGTTTCAATTCCAAATTGAATAGTTGTAAATCCCCTTCAACTCATGACCGACTCCCACAAGATCAGATCAACGGGTCGTTAATGGCTAGAATTGGTACAATACTTTTTGCCTAATGCAGACCACAAGTTCTGTGATATAACCTGGTGTAGCCAAGAAAAATCCATTGCAGCAAGATCTCACCCGTTGCTGGAGTAGGTACATGAATTTTCTTCACCTTTGCTGAATTGCATGGATGGTCAGTGACGAACCAAACAAAAATAAGAAACAATCATGCTCAAATTAAACATAAGAGATATTGCATGACAAAGAGGAATTCCCAAGTGAGAGTACAGGAAGAGAAATTTCAGAAACTTTGGAAAGCCTTATAGAATTTCTTTCTTGACCATACACACTACCCGGTGTAAGGTAGACCTGCGCAGAGAAATAAAAGCAAACACTTTTATAACCTAGCAATTTCATATGCAAAGTATCAATACATTTCCGCAAATAGGTAAGTACTCGATGGAGATTCTATGGAGAAAAGTTTACAAACTTAGACCTGCAATGCATTCAAATTTCAGTCATATGAATTGTGAAATACAATATCTAATTTCTACTCGCATAATGCCTTAACATCGCGTGGTGTATATATGGTTGCTAGATAAGCATATCGAGGCCAAAAGTCAGAGCAGTTGATTGGATTACGAAATAGGGCAGACAGGTGTTCATTGCTGCTCCAAATGAAAGAATAAAATCAAGTAATTACATCATGATTGCAGGCATTTCTATAACTTATATTGCTACATTACAAAACATGCCCAGGATTTTGCGATCAAGTCGACAAGGGGATGACACTTTAAGAGAATGTCAGCTCCAAATCAGGGGAAAAAGAACAGAAAATACTTCTACACACTTGCACACTACCTAAAAGTGCAGTTGCTCCAGCGTTCCAACATATCACCAAGATTTACAATAAATGCCCTGAAAATCAAGTACCAGCAATTAGATATTGAGAAAGCGTCATCGCTAAATTGATAAACATCTACATATGCATTTGAAGTTCAGACAGCCAATTTTTTTTCCCTATTTATCTACAGGTTGAACATACGTGCAAAACTTGTTCAATTCATAAGACTTGGCACATCACTAATCCTTTGCAATTGTCAATCCAATGTCAGCAATAACATTTTGGTACTGCTCCAATCGCTCCAGAATTGTGAACAGTGAAATATATGATTTCTTGGTATCCTATTTCAAAAATGAATATCACAGAATGTTTTCATGCAAAATATCACTGGTTACACTGAAATATATGATTTCTTGGTATCGTATTTCAAACATGAATATCACATAATATTTTCATGCAAAAACGTCTGACACAAATAGGGCACAACCTTTGTTACACATTAGTAAAATGGTTCACTTTCTCTTGAACAATACACTGGATTTGAGTTTAAATTTGCATCCATCATATATCCGAGCGTACATGATTTTGGGTTAATATGAGCCGATGTGCCTCAAGGGGAAAATAACAACCAGCAAAACGAATCAGATTAAAGTACAATTTGAATAGACTACTAAATACCTACAATTCCAAGCGGCATATGGTCAATCTTGCAAATGAAAAATTATTATTTTGCACTAGCAACAAAAAGTAGTGGTATAAAAAAATATTTCCCTGTAAATAAATGATTAAAAAAATTCATCCTGAAATACTAATTTACATCAAACAATGGGCAGTCCCTACCCTAGAACTTGACCCTCGATTGCGGTCTTCGGCATGCATCTAGTTTTTGACAGGAGAATTAAATACATGTCGAGTAATTAATAAATCATAAATCGCCAAATAACATTAATGCGTAATCAATGA
Source organism: Primulina huaijiensis (assembly GCF_012295235.1). NCBI lineage: Eukaryota > Viridiplantae > Streptophyta > Magnoliopsida > Lamiales > Gesneriaceae > Primulina > Primulina huaijiensis. The sequence continues at coordinate 29,084,892 of NC_133307.1, forward strand.
GGGTTGGGAAATAAATTCATTTACGTGTATAATGGAATATCCATCTATTTTTCTATATTTACTAACTATTATATATTATAACGTCCCATGGAATTATATAGCTTTGTTTCATTTTTCACACAAATTATTGATTTATTGAAAATATCGATTATACAAACATATTTTTCATTGTACATTTATTTAATGAGTGCTTATATAAATGATTTTTTTTTATCTTTTCAATATTTGGCTAATTACAAAACCCCAAATTATATAGGGGTATAATACTATATTAGTGAAAGAAGAGAAAAAAAATATGACTACATTTCATAGAGTTCTATATATAATATAATTGAGACACAAAAAAATGAAAGGCGGTCTATATAATTGGGACGAAGAGAGTATTATCTATGTCATATATTAATATTTAATCTCAATTAATAACTAACTTTGGTATGACAGTGAAACTTTTTTATAATTCTCAAAATACTCTGTAACCATCCAATTATATATATTAAATTTTTCTTTATATTTTATTTTCTCCCCTACCACTTCAATTTCAAAAATTAGTAAATTTTATTTTAAAATTTTAAAAATAAATAGGTCATTATCCAATTTTCTTACATAAAGTATATATCATTAAGGCTGAAGGGCCAAAATAATAAGCTTTGTTGTTATTATATACTTTTTAAAATATAAAAAAAGTAACCCTCTCAAATTACAAAATAATCCATTTTTATTTAACAAAAAATGTCATGAACACATATTTGATAAATCTATCACTCACTGCAGTTACCATGTCTCATCAATTTTCCAAAAATTTTAAAACAATTTCTTTGTCTTTTATTTATAGTTTTAATATTTCATAAATAATCATATCACTCTTGTATTTTTGTTATCATTATTATTATTATTATTATTATACGAAGAGACTGCTATGTGTTATATTTCACCAATTATAACATTTGTTCATGACTTATGCGGAGAGTGGAACATGACGAGCCATGTGTTTTCTACTTAATTTTGTTTTTTTTACGGTAATGATATTACATTTTTACTAAAATTTTGATCCCAAAAAGTGAAGATGAAAATATAAAACAATAATTAATAACCAAAAACGTCATTAAACCTATAATTAAGTTTACGAGGAAGTTTCTGTGGATCTTCACATATCAGGAGAAAAAGAAGACAATATAACAGACGAATTACAACACAAAATCAGCCTCAGGACGACAGCCGGGTCCGGCACAAGGGGCAAGAGTTATTGACCGAAACCCACTGCAAGATGCAATTTACATGGAAAACATGGCCACAGGAGACCTGCGTACCCCCTGTTTTGAACCCTTCCATGCAGACAGAGCAGCGACCTCCGCCGTTCACCACCGTCGGCATTTCGACCAACAGGATTTCAGTGGCCGATCTGGGTCTTGCTCCGGCTTCATGCTGTTCGTTTAACTCCGTGGCCGAGTCTTCCGGCATGGTCAAGGCTTCATCAAGGTCAAAAACCTGATCTACCTCGAACAGCGGCAACATGATTCGGCACTTGATAGAATTAGAATGAAAGAAATGTGATTCAAGAAACGATCGATGTGAATCATGGGTTATGGGAACATCTGAATTTATAGATGTTTTAAAAGGGCGAAGTGTCCACGCAACTTGATAGGCGTTATTGCATTATTATCAAAAGTCGAAAGTCAAAAGGAAAACACAATTAAAATATTGAACACCACCATTGGCAACTTGCAAGATGTGAAAGGGACAAGCGGCTATCCGCCATGGAAGCTGGTTATAAAGGTGAAACTTTTTAGTTTTAATATGTAAGTAGATTTATGCGAGAGCCTGTTTCGTTTTTGTTCGAATCGAAGTTTTTAATTTATTCACGTGTTTGTGAGTTAATATGAGTTAGTATGCCTCGAGTTACCTGGAATCATTCTCTTCATATTTTCATATAAATGGATAGATCACGCAAGTCTCTTATATTTCAGCGAAAACTGATATCATCATACGTAAATTATCCAGAAGCTCAAATTTTCACCAAATTGAGGAAAAAATTACATTCAAAACTCAGCATAAAAAATGTGTGCCTCGAAGAAAAATGTGTCTCTAGATCGGCTGGTGCGAATTAAATTATTTGATTGAACGAGTAAATGTTCGATGCCGACAGGCCAGGACAACATATTAGATTCAATTATTTATTTTTTTAAAAATTTTTACGACAATAATTATTTATTTAATATTAACGAGCTTTCCTAATTTAACGCGTACGTGCTTTTCCATCAATCGCCAAAGTTCAACACAATATGAATTTAATAAAATAAATAAATTTGTCCCTTTTATTTGTCATATTATAATTAAGTTAAATAATTTGAGAAAATTTTGTCTTAGTTTAATAAATTCGTGAGTTTTATTTTATAATTTTAGGTTTATACTTGGAAAGTTAATATCATATATATCAGTAATATCTGACGTCGTGTATGCATTCCAGCGAGAAGAAAGGTTGTTTTTTTAAAAAAATAAAAATAAAAATTTGTCTACATATTTATTTAAAAAGATGGAACTTGGAAGATAACAATATTACAAGGTTCTTGTTTGACTAAGCTTTGAGTGAGGAAAAATATGGCAACTACTTGGATGAGGACCACCACCATTTTCTCATTAATGTTTCTAGGATTGTCAAAATATTATGTCATTTGATCACACACGAAAGAGGCTGCCCAACGAATTCATAATCAAGCTCAATATTTTCCTATGAGTAAATCCCCCAATTTTCAACTCCTTGAGTGAAATTTTTTTAAATGTATGTTCGCACGAGCTTGAGTTATAATTCGTCCCTAGCTAGATTAATGGTTATGCTTGGACGGGTGGATATGAGATGATTGATTTCAAATTATTTGTCTTATTCGAATGATCAAAATTCAATATTTCATTTGAATTGATTAATTTAAAGTTAATGATTTCAAATCCATAATAACAAATGGTTTGTTTGAGAAAATTCATTTAACAATTATTTCAAATCCAAAATACTTATTTTTTGAGTTATTGTGGGAAATGGAGTCATTCCAAATCATCTCCTAAAATCAAGATCATTCAATCCAAACATAATCGAATGAAATCCATTTATTTCGATTATAGTTTTATTGTTAACAATGAAATAATAAATCAAATCTTAAATACATAACTTTTTTGTTTACATAAAGTAAACTGAATTTCAAATGATACCATAATTTGGTGAATTTGAAATCTATTATAATTAATATAAAACGCTATATAAACATGCGATGGTGAATTTGAAGTTCGTGATATTGCCTATATAAATAAATAAAAATATATNATCAATTTAAAATATTAAAAGATTTTAGAATTTAAAATTTTAGTCCGAGTAGAGTCGTATTCTTTGTTTCAACACTCTGTGTGTGTATATATATATGTATGTCATTTTCCATAAGAATAAATCCATCAATCAAATTCTTAAATTTGAGTCAAAGGATATTGTTCTCAGATTTAAAACCAATTATTTTGTATTCACATGTCTGCTGAGGAAATTGAGCTAGCGCTTACANTCAATTTAAAATATTAAAAGATTTTAGAATTTAAAATTTTAGTTCGAGTAGAGTCGTATTCTTTGTTCCAACACTCTGTGTGTGTGTATATATATATATATATGTCATTTTCCATAAGAATAAATCCATCAATCAAATTCTTAAATTTGAGTAAAAGGATATTACATGTCTGCTGAGGAAATTGAGCTAACGCTTACATTATAAAAAATTAAACAAGCGTGCCAACTTGGCCCTCTATTGCAGTCTTTGGTCAGCGTCTACTTTTTACGGACGGCATAATAAGCCGCCAAATAAATTAATTAGTTTGTGATTAATCAATATTGAAGGTTAATGGGAAAAAGTTCGTCCATTGAATTTCCCACGATTCAGCCAAGCCCACTTACATTTATTTTTCTATCACAAGGCATGCACTTAATTAGAGCTGAACCAATAGATCAAGTACTTTTCAATAAATATTGGGAATATAATGTTGCAAGTTTCGTAATATGTTGGCATTCTTTTTGTGATTTTGATAATAAATACATCCTGCAAAATTGATTACAAGAAATGAAGCTATCATTGGAGATTAATCCTATTGGAGGAGTCCACAAGCTGATATTTTAGAGAAAACCTTACCAAAACACTCGACCGTCATGAAGTAAAGGCTACATGGTGACCTCTGTCATTTAGGATCTTAATCCAATGAGGTAATCTGTTTTGTTGTTTTTTTTTAAAAGGTCACACTGATGGATGCCACTGCCCACTGGTGAACTTAACAAATTCTTAGTTAGAGTGTTCCCTATTAGAGCAGAATCAAATTTCTTACTAGCTAATTATTATCAGCATATTTCACAGCATATAATAATCAATTAACATACATCTGAACAAACAATATAGGCACATTTCTTCATGTGTGAATATCGAAAGCACTCAATCCAGGAAAAGGAATTATTTCACTTACATTCTCGGAAATATGAAGACTCCTCCCCCTTTGCACCTATTAACACACATAATATATCAAAATTATGTATATGACAATTTAAAAATTAATATCAAGTTTTTCTTCCAAACCAAATCTATTCATGAATGGCTAGCATTTTTACTTGATTACTGTTAGCATTGCTACATATGAAGATTTCTTTAACAATCTGGCCAGTCCCTCCAGCAATGGCTCTAGCCAGTACACTATTATACTCATCAACCGCTGGTGCAAACTTTTTCCAGTTAACAACTTCCTTGCTGCTAGAAGATGAAGCAGCACTTGTGCACAGTGAATTTTCTTTAAGAAATGCATCCAGAAAGCTCAAATCACCATGTTGCTTCTGCAAAAACGTCACCCCATAGCTAAACGAATTGCCATCTTCCATCAGCAAAGAGAAGAGATTATGCAAGGCATCAAGCTTCACCACAGGCTCATCTTTTGTAAGAGGCCATTGAAGTTCATCGCCAACTTTAGTAATCGTTGCAAGAGATATACTCGAGTCGGATACTCGGAGAACCTCGAAATCTACATTGGCAAGTTCTAATGCATCGTTTTCATCCATAAGATAGACCTTGCATTCTTTTATTTTCAGCAAAGCGTCATGTTTTATGATCCTGTGTTCTGGGATTTCTTGTTTTTGCTGAATTTTTTGATCTCTTCAGCTTAAAACAGTTCATGTTCTTGAATTGCAATNAAAAAAAAAAAAAAAAAAAAAAAAAAAAAACTTTTGATACTCGATAATTTATAATTAGGAAATTATCGATTTCTGGTTTATTGGATACTTAGCGGTTTAAGAATAATATAAAAGAAAGATTGATTGAAGCGAATGATTTTGTTGTCTTTGTGACATTTTATTATTAACCCTTCCAAGGATTCCAAATCAGGAGAACGATCGTCATAATTGAAAATTTCAACATGAGAATTTTTTTTTCCTGAAAAACAGTTCAGATAAAATCTTGTTCTAGCAGGTCGAATTTTTTTTTTCCCGAACACTCTAGTAGGTCGATTTTATTTACATAAATAACAGTGAATTGCAAAATTAAATAAAACCCCCTAATTATATATTGTAGATTTCTTTCGTCAATTATTACACTATGTACAAACATTTCAAATATCTCACGTATGTTTAAAACTCTTATCAACTAACTTTTCCAAAAAATTAGAATAAAATAAAATCTAATCATCTAACAGTTCAAAATAATGAAACGTGCTATTAATTAACTACATAAAAAATATACATACACAAAACCTGTCACTGACCCTTTGGTTAAGTGGCATCACCTCTCCCATTCATGTCTTATAACCCTCAATCTCCCTACACCCCCTTGGTAAAAAAAAATAATAATAATACCAAAAATAACTCAAAAACTATTTCCTAAACTTTCTCGAATCGAAAATAACTAAAATCCCAAATACACTTGCAACTTCTGCAAAATACGCGGGGAAAATCTTTTCATCCAAAATCCGGTTTGGCACACCCCTTAATATGACTGGGATGTACACCTCTTTACTATTGGGGTCTTGAGAAGATGAACACTTTTTATGAATTGAGAAGATGAACACTTTTTATGAATCCTTTACCCAATCTACCCACAGATTGTAGCGAATCAACTAGATTGTCATCTTCTGAAAACTTGTCTCTTCTCCGTTTCTGAAATCGTACGATTAAAGGGTCAAGAATGAAATAGTTATATTCATCAGAGCCTCAGCAATGAGAATCATGAGACATACCTTTGAAAGGTACGTGAGACCAACAGCATCGCCTCCCAAAGAATCATACCATACCTTGAATACATTTGAAAACTCTTTCTGCACAAAGAAGGCAGAAGAATAGGTCTAAGTGTTCAGTATAAACAGCAATAAATACCACCCATATATATATGTCAATAGCAATTATGTTACTAGCCTCAATGTCCGCCACAAGATACTTGAGTGGTTCAAAGTTCACCATCAGATTATTTTTCAGTTCCTCCGAGCTTCCTTCCATGTCCTGAGACGAGAAAAAGGGCTGGAAACTTTTGCTAGCTCTCCCACTTATCACGTGACATCCTGCGCATAACAAATGACATAATATGTTCCAGTGGAAGGGAAAAAATAGATACATCTAAAAATTTAGGGTATGGATATATAGAGAAGGATTCAGCTGAACATAAGCAGATGACAAAAACCTTGCTTCACTTCGGATGGGAATAGAATGCGGCGTGGATAAGGCAGTTTATCCATGTGAAGAAGAATCACAGCATCGTAGTTGCTCAGAGGCGTGCGGAAAAGACACTGCAGAGGAAACAATGCATCTTTCTAATTAAATGTTGCACAAAATAGAATACTTCATCTATTACTTTTTATTAAGAATTAGTAGAAAAAATAGCGGTCACTCACTTGCCACTGGTATGGATCAATCTGATTCTCCATAAAGATTCTGGTTAACAATTTTGAACTGCTGGCCGCATATGCCACTAATCTCCTCAGCTCCTTATATATCAAATATATATGTTAACACCAAAGACAATGGCATCCAACACAAATATATCTCCCAAACAAATCAAGAAGAAATAACACAATTCAGACTTCAGAGCATGTGAAGAATAGCCATAACTAAAATTCAAACCCCATTCCGGGAAGAAGGGTGATCTTTTCACTTCTGATCAAACTTAAAAAGTAATTTAGGTGTGACCCAACGACATGATCATTCTATAAGCACACATTGAAGGTTTGGCAATTTGGCCTAAATTTATATCAAGAGTTTCATTGGCATACAAGAAACTTTTTGAATAGCATTAACCCAAAATTATGATAAAAGAAAGTCTGTTATCAAGAACTACTCACTGCCACAGTCGGTCTTTGGCTGGTCCAAGCTTCAGATGCCTTGTCATATGCAGTAGCCACAAACATAGATGGGCCAGCATTCTGGGATTCCTCTTTTCTAGTCGACATGAAATGCTCCTACACAGCATAAATATGTGCTTATAGCTTCAGCAATTCTTTGTAAAGGCAAATAAGAAATAAATAATTATCCATTAAAATCAGTTTTTAAGTTGCAGCACTTACATTAATTTCTTTTTCATCATCAGGAATCAAATCACCATTGATGTCAACAATCAATGGATAAAAACTCCAATCGTACTGTGATAATAATCTTAGGAATCTGAAAGAACAAATTATTCTTCATGGTTAAAACGACCCAACAAAATCAAAAGGCCCACCTGAGAGGGGGGAGAAGGTGTTGGCGATAAAGTAGAAGCAAGCGCAGACAAGCATATGATGAAAAATTTAACCTCAGAAATCCAGTCATTCGGGAGCATGGAGGTGTGAATGGCAAAGGCTTCAAGAAGAGATAGGCCACTAGCAGCTCAATGGTCTCTTCTGTCAATGCATTTGAAAACAGATGTGCAGATACCCAACGTTTTGCAAGCCTACAAGACAAAGAAAAGAAAGGGTCAAAGTTCAAACTTTATCTTTGTTTAAAAGATTTCTTTTTTCAACTTGTACTTCCTTTCCTTTCCATTCATGATTTCTTTCAGTTTTTTTTCCCGGGGGTACATATAATGAACGCAAATTCTCACCGAACAACTTGCCCATATATGGGAAAGCGGCCTCGTAAACCATTAATCATGCTAGAATGTTGACTAAGAAGGAAAAGATATTTATCCGAAGACATGACCGACTTCTTTTGAGAACCACCTGTAAACAGAAAAATCATTCTCAACTTCAGACTGATTAGGAAGTTACTGCTACGAAAAAGAAAAATGGTTAGGAAAAGAAAATGTCTTTACGTTTTTTATTCACCAAGCTCAAACCTCTCTCGTGCAGAATTTTAAGACGAAATGCATATCCAGACATGAAAACATCAACATCATCTTCTGTAGCTGTACATGAAATCCGAAATCTGTCCTGAAGGCTGAAGTGTTTTGCAATTAGATAAAACATCTAAACCCTGGCATTTTGACCAAAAAAACATCAAAACCAACCTCTCCGCAATTTTGAGGAGAAATGCTGATTTAGTCTTCTCCTGTGCCTGCTCATCCATTGGCCAGTTTCCAGAACCTTCAAGCTATAAGGAAGTAAGAAGTCGTTCTTGAAAATAATTGGTGAAACTAATTATCATCTGTTCTAACCTGAATCAAGACCAAAAGTGATTGTATACAGGTAGTGTATTCTTTCTCTAGTTTAACACGGGTGCCTTCTTTATGTGCTAATGGATGCGGAAAGGGAGGAAAGACAGATGTCAACCTAAAAGCTGCAGTATCAGTAAGTATAATGCTATAAGTAGCTGTGACAGCAATTCATAAAGTGCAAAGCGTTGTACTGAAGCAGACTGGGTGAGAGATCATTTTTTTCCCAATGAAGAGATTCCCAACGGCAGTTGTTGTTGACTTGATACAGATTGTTAAATAAGAACAGTGCACATCACAATTCACAATTAAATTAACATGTATGCATCAATTTCATACCTTTCGATCATTCTTAAAGATGAATAAATTAAAATTTGATAATTGTACTATCAATTTGACCTACAGATGGAACAAAGCACCTTATCCATTGTATCCATTAAGAAACATTTACAATTTTCCAATAATTGTTTATGTTTTGGTGATTATAGATCAATACTTTCACGACATCTGAGAAGTTTTATTTTCAGAGCCGATTGAGACACTGGAGCATGTCAATCATAGCTCAGCGGAGAATAGAATTCTACACCTTGACAGTGAATAAGGAAAACTCTCGTTCTGTGCTTTTTAGAAGCAAAAAAACAACAGGGTCAGTACACAGAAATCATGAAGTTGTCGATAATAAATAAATGTTAATTTACATATTTGAGTAAAGCATCTGTCTAACATTTTGGCTTCTTGTGACGGTAATAACAAAGCAACGACGAAGATTGCAGGATGATACATTTGCTTTAAAGAACCAAACAACATGAAAACAAATGGAAATAATTATCGTATTATAGTTTTCCTTCCTGCCATAGCAACATTCTTTACTAAAACTATGTAGGAATTAAGAAGTATCAGGAATGTTAATGTATCTGGGGCCTGGGCCAGCCCCCAGCCTGACCACACACCTAGCAGTGGGCATGACAAGGACCACTCGTACCCCATAGCAGACAAATTTTAAAATTCAATTTAAGCATTGGGTGAAGATTGGGCCTTTCTTAATTGCATGCCCACTCAACATATCGGTTTTGTTTTCAAAATACCAAATCTTATGTTAGAAAACCAATTAGTTCTGTTGGGGTGCAATCGCTTCTGCTTGGTAATGCAATTGAAACGTGGTGCTTGAGCTTTTGTACCGTTTAAGTTATTAGAGTTGCATCATTACCATCAACTACAGTTTATGGTAAAGTAACAAATGCGTAGTTCTACGATTGATATCAGAGCCAACATCACAGATTCAGTTCAATTCAAATTAATTGCAAAGAGTGCAATTATCAAGTGAAGGATTGTTGGAGTGCAATAATTGTCTTTGTTTGGTAGAGCAATCGAAACGTAGCGTTTGATCTGTTGTAAAGTTTAAAAAATTAGAGTTGCATCGTTATCACCAGTTATAACTTTTGGTAAAATGTCAAACGCTCGGTCATACAAGTTCCTTTCAGTTAAACTATGCCAGAAGTATCTACATTTGTTCTATGAACTCTTGTTTTTAAGGCAACAAATGGTCATTGTCATAGAAAGGAAAAAAACAGTTTCATACGTTGATGAGTACAGATTCAGCCCAAATTATATAACAATGCTAGCGTGAGGGAAGGTTGAGGGCACTAAAAATTGAGAGACAAACCTGAGTCTAGAGGCTGCACGCTGGATATCTTGAGAGGAATGTCATCAAGGAGGCGCAATTTCTTTGATAGGTCATCATATGCCTTCAACAGATTCTTAGAAAATGACATAGGATCTGCAACTTATGAATCCATATCAGTGATTCATTTTGTTTTAAAAGAAACTACAGAAAATCATCATTACACCAACAAATCAATACCTCTATTGCCATGGTGGAGCGCAAAATCAAGTTGATCTACTATGGACAATATATTTAGTTTCGGAAGGGAGAGATGACGCTGTAGAACATGCTCAAATATTTTCTTTATAATAAGATGCTTTTGCCATTCCTCATGCTCCCACACTAACAATTAAGGATGTGCCGTGAGGTCTAATTTTTCAAATCACCATTAGCATCACATAACAGCAAAGTAGAAACTAATATGGATTCCTTACCTGCAACTTCCACAATTTTACCATCACGAAACCATCTCAGTGTAGCCTTATCCCCCCAGAACTTTCTAAATGCCAGAGCCTATTTCAGTATTGGTAGCCATTTAGAAATTGATCAAAGCTACATAAACACACTGACAATGATGAAGTACACGAAAGTAAACCACCTTATCTTTGTCTTCAGAACTAGGACCCATGACGGCCTGTTTGAATGCCTCTTCCACGGAGCTTATTGTGATCCCAATAAATAAAGGTTCTCCACCCAGCATAAATAAACCCTACGATTAGAAGAAAAAACACAAATCCATCAACTCGTGACATACTTCAAGAATTGTTTTGGAAAACTATTAGTACGCATCATACATCTTCAAAATCGCACTCAGAATCAGTGTTTCTCCAGATTACTCGAACCAGCTTAATTCTCCCCGTTAATGCTTGATCTACGACATTAGATACCTTTTGCTCGTATGATCTCCAACATTCTTTATCCGAGCAGAATCCAGAAACATGAATATCATGATTGTCCTTCAGATTTAATCTAAAAAGACAATGTGTGAGACAAGTAGCAAGCACATGAAGTAGAAGGCAACTCATATAATCTTATGCATCATTAGAAATCCTAAATCAATTATTTTTGTGGTAATTTTTGGAAGAAAGTACTAATTTCACCTTTAACAAATTTTTTTCATCTTTCATACATCCTCAAAGAAATCCATACAAGATATAAATATAGTCTTTTTCACTAACAGTAAGTGTTTGAAAGACTACAAGCATACATTCACAACTTCTTGTTCACTAAAAGCAAAATGTGTTAATATGCCGCAAAAATTGAATAACATTAAATATTTACCCATCATGGGAATATGATTTATATATCGACAGTCACAGCTTTCAATTAATTAAAAAAATGTATTAATTTCTCTCTCACAGGCAAGTACAATTATATACAATTCCAATGTACCTTGTGCAATAGTCATATTTGGCAGGAAAATCAACATCCGTCATAAAGATCTCATCAAAACCCCCATCTTTACATTTATCGATGCAAGTAACTGCCGTACCAGCCTCGTCGCGAAGCTAAAAATAAATAGTTATAGTTAATGGTCAATGAATAAATAGGTCAATCTGATGACTGCTTGATTGAGATCCATAAAAGAGTATACCTCTTGGAAACCACTCAGTGAGACCCGAAATGCCATATTGTATCTAGCAAATGAATCACAAATGATCACGGGAAATAATTGCAATTGCTTCCATTTATCCTGTGATTCCAAACTTAAATTAACATCAGCAAAACAAGTGTGGGAATATTGATGTCAACATCATGTTCGAGATCCTAAACTAAATTCAAGAGAACTGTAAAAGTTAGTTGTAACATGTGATGGGTAGCAGAAGAAAAGAAAACCCATCATGTTTTTCTTTAAACAAATACTTGCCAACTTTAGAGGCTGATGAGATATGCACTAACGTCAAAGTTCAATTAGACATTTCAAATATATAGCTGAATGAAAGTAAGTTAACTACTGCAGGCCAATCTTTTAGAAATTAGTGAAAACTCCCCCACATGCTGAGAAAAGCTAACAGAACCCTAGAAATGGAAATTATCCAATAACTGTGGATAGAATTGAAACAAACATAAATGATTTCAATGTGTCACAAACATAAAGTGCAGTACCTTGTTTGCAGCATTATCTTCCCCATTGGCCTGAAAGAAGAGTCCAGTGTCCCATACTTTTGAATTGGCTGAAAAACAAAAATGGTACTGATGTAAACAGGAGATAATTTCAATAGGTAACCCATCCTAGAGGTTGTCAATGGAATCACACTTCGTTACATCAAGATGAAAACTCCAGAAGTTCAACTAATAATTGAATGGCCTTGCCAACCTAAATGTTCCACACAGTTTCTTCAAAAGTCTCGGCGACAAGAAGGAAAATTACACAAGATTTACCCTTGGCAAGTCGCCTTAACATAAAGAATGCAATTAAACTACTGGAAACACTTTACTAATGAATCAACTAACGTTACTTACAAATGTAGTCAACTACTGAAATGACAACTATGCTTTATTACAAAAAAAAAAAATGACCATCAACATTGAAAAAGGAGTAAGTCACCTCTAGCTAAGCCAACCTAACTGCAAATTGCAATCCACAATATTCAATATGAAAGTGGCTATCAAGGAAGATTTGCAAAAACCAATGAGAATTTAATAAACACCCAGATGATGCATTTAAAGATGAAAGAAAATTATTAAAAGAGAATTGCCTAGGTATTTTAATCTATCGAACATCTCACAGCCTCAGAAATGCATCGCATACTGTTCACCAAAGTTAAACAGGTGTACAAATTGCCATCATATCTACGAAAACTTAAGGGAAATTCATAGGTCAGAACATCTCAAGCACATATAATTGCCAAACATAAGATTCAGTTATAGACAAAACAATACATGCAGAGTTAGTATAATCAATCCAAGTAAGATATACTCAATCCAACTAATTTTAGAGCCATATATTACAGCAAAAGATGGGAACTAAAATCCTACCATAACATCATGAAAATTTGATTCCGGGAACTACCTTACATCTACATAGCTTACACAAAAATATGTGTATGACACATGAAGCAAAATGAGATTCACACATACCGATAAAGTCCAGTGTGATGCGCAAAATCTGAATAGCATTCATTGATCTGTTGATGCGATTTTTACCAGACTTTGAAGCAAGATATGCCATTATGATGGTGATCAGAAATCCACTTAGGCAGTCATGAACATATAAAGAACTTCGCTTCCGAGCCCAAACCTACTTCATTACACAAATATAATCTTCCATGCGGAGGAACAAAACAACTAGCAAACAAGAATAATAACGAATAAAAACACTATACTGCTTATCATACTTTCATCAGTAACAAAGCTTCTCCCAGTTCCTTCCATCCTATAAAAGTATTCTTGATGCACTCTGCATTATCTTCAATAAACATGTCCTCCAGAATACTTATGTTGTAATTTGGAGTAGCTAGTAAACCTTTATGATATTGAGGTTGCATTTAGTTGAAAATTTAAAACAAAACCCAAAGATGATAAATATAGCAACGAGCGAGGTTCATACATTGATTCATGGAGCGGATATTGTTCCTTTCCATGTCCAATTTTGATACCATGAACAAAGATGGTGCTGTAGGAATTATTTTCACTAAAAAAGCAACGTCCCCAGATAACCTTGCAGCTGATACATTGAAAAAGGCAATTGAGAAAATTACATGAAAATTATCAACAAAAAGCAGAGGAGATTAAGTATAAGAAATTTAAACCTGAATAAACAACCAATATAGGTTTTCGTGCCTCGCTATGGAATGTGGACCATCTCACATCTTGAACTAAAGAAGAACATTTCAAATATTTTTTGATTATGCAAAGATAAAGAAATCTTTTTGCATGGTAACGATGATTGAGATAGTCTTTTTCATGAAAGCATTCCTGTAAAAATAGAAAGAAAAGATAAAGATTTGGATGTAAAGTATTGCTAAAACATGCATTGTACGTTACAGTATAAGATAGTTATGTCTCTGAATATTTGATAAGACAAACAACCCCATACCACAAAACTTATTAGACAATGGGTAGGGGCATACTTCACATGTTTATAACAATAAAATTAAACCATGATGTTGAAAGAAACTTGTTATGTTAGATTCCTAGCAGCATTTTCTCCATATCAATCTAATCATTTCACCTTAAAGACTTTGAATATTAAAAGTTAAAACACGTTTTTTTTAAAAAGTTCCATTGCCACCTGGTGAATGATGATCTTAATCAACAACAAGATTCTATTTTAAAGGAAACATGAATAACTCTTTCAATATTCTCAGAAAAATATTTTCTTCATGACAATGATAGTCCGTAAGGTCATTAAGCATTTAGCAAAATGTGGTGGCATAAAAACTGATGGGCATTGGGATCAGTTTTGCACAGCAGTTAATAGGAAAAGCCAAACACAAATAAAAAAAAGTAACTGTATGTGAGTCTTTTAACGGATTTTTAACAGGTCTCAAGACCCTGAATTCTATTTTAAAAACCCACTTTCAATTTTTGGATAATTAAAAGATGCAATATCAAGTTTCATAATTCCACCAAAATAAAACCTCAAAGATTACAAAATTTCACAAAACCTGAGCTTTGAAAATACAAAATTTATAGAATAATTCCAAATCACAAAAACTAAATCTTCACATGAAATATTCCACAGAATTATCATTGTATCTCATCCAATCAAAATCGAAACACATATTAATCATCACATGAAATATTCCACAGAATTCTCATTGTATGTCGTCCAATCAAAATCGAAACACATTTGTATTCAATAACCAATGTTTTCATAGCTAAAGCCAAGACAATATTCTAACTTTTTAAAACTTCAGAGCTAACTTATGCTTATTTGAAGTTAGGAAAAAAGTACCTTGGGTAACCTGAGAAAAATATCCACATTTACATCCGGCCTTGCAATGGATTGAAATGAATAACTCCCCCCAATTTCTATAGACTTTGGCCTCCGGAACTTAAAGTCTACTTTATCCGCACCGACGTCACGCACAAATCCGGATGCAACAGCAGCCGTAACCTACCACAAATAGCAGCAACAAAATTAAAAATAAATTATCAAATTCCACCAAAAGGGGATAAATCACAATAACACATAAAAGTTTTTTCTGATAAGAAACAAAAAAATCACCGATAAATATAAAATTTCCAAATACAAAAACAATAAAAAATTAGAATCGATGACCCAACTCGCCATCTGAGCTAGTTCATCTCTTTCCACTCTCCAATTAGTTGTTTATATAATTTATCTTTACAACAAAGTTTCAGTTTTTCCGAAACCTTTTCAGAACGAAATCAGCAAATAAAAAAATCTAATGGTAGAAGAAGCCGTGAAACTGAAAAACTAAAAAGTGCACTCTGGGGAACGTACCTGAACATCATCTGGAATTCCATCTATTGCTTCTTTGATCGATGAAACAACATCATCGATTATTTGAGTATTGGCAGGAGAATAGTCGAGTTGCACTTCCTTCAATAGCTCTCTCAACTTCAAACTCCTCGAATCAGTATAAATTTTCACGGAAGCCATATTTCTGTCCAGACTATTGGAGCAATCGTTCCAGGTTAAAGGAATATATATATATGTGTGTGTGAGAGAAGTGGGGAAATTGATGGGCCGTTCTCTGTGGCCCGTTTAGTATTTTAGATTTAGACTCTGCGCCCGTTTGTGCGATAGGTATTTTATTTTTTAAAATAAATGTTTATCTAGTTCCGATTTCTCATTTTCAGAAACTGAACCGTAAAACCTCGGTTTGGTTCCGGTTTACTATGACGGATTTTTAGAGATGATTATGGTTTAGGTTTAGGTTTAGGTTTAGGTTTAGGTTTACGGTTTCAGATTTGGTCAAACATGAATTTTCGATTTTCCATTATTAATTACGTATTTACAAAATACTGTCTCAATTGGTTTCGGTTTACGGTCTCAGATTTGGTCAAACACTAATTTTTCGATTTTCCATGATGTATATCTGCCTTTGGATTTTCATGTATGCTTTGAATGACATGGTGATTCAAATTACTCGATGCTTTAATGGTTCATTTCTTTGATTTTGTATTGGTTTGACGGCAACGGTATGATTATAAATTGCATAATTAATGTGGGAACGAAGTAAAATCGAAGCTATGAATGAATGAGGCATAGTTAATTTTACCATTAATTTAAATTTAAATTATAAAAATAACATGTATTAGTCTGCAAAACACGTCAGTCATCTAAAATGCACTAAGCAAGCTTTATGTGACAAGTTAGCTCGAGATAAGTGTTGACAGAGATAATTGAATTCATAACCATTGTCTAATCGCTCACCTATTTTAATACGTTGCATCATGTCAAAACTTGTTATATGCTTA
The DNA here is from genome assembly GCF_012295235.1 of Primulina huaijiensis. Lineage (NCBI taxonomy): Eukaryota > Viridiplantae > Streptophyta > Magnoliopsida > Lamiales > Gesneriaceae > Primulina > Primulina huaijiensis. The sequence continues at coordinate 29,101,560 of NC_133307.1, forward strand.
TGTATATTTTGATTTTGGAACGTACAATATGCAAATCAATGCTATCTGACAAATTAAAATTGTTTTGAAGTCTTCAATTTTGAGCAATGTTCTAAAACGCGCCCGCTTAGGCGCTAGGCGGCAACCTACTGCACCGAAAAGGTGCTAGGAGGTCAGCCTGGACACCCTTAAATAGGCCTGATTTGTTTTGAAAAAAATTATTTGGGGTTTCAATATATTAGAGCCCAATTTAAAAATTAAAAGTTGAAAAGAGGCTACCCTAAATCTAACGTAGCACCAAAGAAATCAAGAAGCCTGATGGGAAATATTTACCTCTCCCGTCTTGTGGAGTAGCGGCGATGTCTTTCTTCTACCTCTTTTTTCTTTCGGTTTCTTGCGTTTCTTGATATATCTGCCTTTGCTACCTCAAGTATATGAAACAGATTTGAAGAATTTTCATCACTGATTCTGGTACCATTTTATTAAGCAACTTCCACTGGTTTATCGTTATCTCAATCTCCCCGTTTCAGGTGAGTGTGAAAGTCGTTGGTACCGTAGAATCCGATTAACACAGCCTAGTCTTCGTCTACACGGACTAGGCGCTAGGCGCTAATCTGACGTCCGACTAACGCCTAGCAAATTTTACAACCTTGATTTTGAGTTACAAAAGTTGGTTGAAAAACTTTGTACATGTCTCTTCTTTAGACGACCTATAATATTTTTGTTAGCTTGGAATTTTTTTTCCCATGATGCGTTGAGTAATTTAATATTTGTTTATCTTGAAAGTTTGTTGGCTTAGTTATTGTGCTATGTTTATTCTTAAATATTTGATAACCATGCCTATGTGATTTAGTATTAATTCATCAATTAATGTGTTTAACATGCTTTGATTATGCATAGGCAGTTGTGTTACTTTAAAGTTTAAATATACTTAACCTAAATGATTAGCTAGTGTAGTGCCTAAGACCATATCCAATCATGGCACCACATTGGTGCTACACCATTGTGGTGCCATGATATTTCACTCCAATCCAGCACCAAAACTGGCGCTGGATTGGAGCAGCTCTACAAGCTGTGGATTAAAGATGGCCTAAATGTTTTTATGACTCCTTTAGACCATCTCCAATCATGGCACCACATTGGTGCCACACCATTATGGTGCCATGATATTTCACTCCAATCCAGCACCAAAACTGGCGCTGGATTGGAGCAGCTCTACAAGGTGCTCCAAATTGTTGCGCCACAATTTTTTTTATTTTTTAATTTGATAAATTTAATATAAGTGTTTAATATTTAATTAATTAATATTTTTTTGAAATTTTAATTATAAAATTTTTAATATTCTGATTAGAAATTAATTAAGTGTAAAAATAAAAAATAAAAAAAACACAGATTAAATTAATAATGCGTTAAAATGGTACAAATTACGAACAAAAAACAACAATTCAAGATGCAATGGAAGCACCTGTTCCAGACGTTGAAATGATGGTCAATGACGAAAATACAAGATTTCAAGAATTTCTCGCTCGTTATAAAAAAATGAAAAATAGAGATGCTCACTATGAATTACGAAATACATTAATTGAGCATTTATGAGAACAATATAGTAATTTGAATATTTAATATTGTATTTTTGTTGTATTATTAATTTAATATCAAATGAACGTGTTTTTTTCAATGATATTTTGATTTTATTAAAATATAGTTTGTATTAAATAATTGTACGTAAATCAAATAATTATTTTGTTAATATGAAATAATTAATTCAAATTTTAATATATAAATTAAAATATTTAAATATATATATTTTAATATATAAATTATAATATTTAATTATCATTATATTATCAAATTATAAATAATTAACATAAAACAGAAATATTAATATTGAAAAGAAAAAGAATATTCTTGGAATATTCTATTGTAGTGTAAAATGTAATGCAATGTGGTTGGAGATGATTTTAGTGTAACACCAATGTAGTGCAGAATGTAGTGCAGTGGATTGGAGATGGCTTTAGGTTAGTTTCTAAATTTTTTTTATTCATAGGATGTTTGTTAAATGTAAAATATATGGTGGTGTATAATAGAGCTTATGTCTAAATGATAAATTGATCAATATATTTGCACAAGCTCTATTGTATGTGACTTTTTAATTTCTAAGTTTTTAAAATTATCAAAAATATTTTAAACCAAGTTTTGAAATTGCTTCTAAATTGAAGGTTGGACGGTCTATTTATCTATCTACGCTACTATCACATAAAGAAATAAATATATATTAACTAATATTTATGGTTTCTGGTCTCATGTCATATAGATCTAAAAATAGATTAGATCCGTCTACCATATAAAATAGATGAGTTAAGTTGATAGTTTTTCAACAGACCAAAATAACATGACGAACATCAGGTTACGGACCAACCCGTCTCATCCAATTAAATTACATACAAAATTGGGTACGTCGGCCAAAGTAAGTGCTTTGAATTGGTAAGTTATCGATCTTCACAAAAAAAAAAAAACGAGGCGAGGTGGATGGCGGCTTCGCCCCGCTAATCAATTTCGACATGTTTATCTGATGATAAGCCTTTTACCTAGAATAACTCGTCCAGAGGTAAACAAGAAATTGTCAAATTGGGAAGATGCACTGCATGTTCATTTTTGTAATAAGATCCAAACAATCTCTGAATTATAACTATCGAACTATACGTCACTTAGTCTAAACAAACAAAGTCGTCCTTTTTTCCTTTTCTTTTCTTCTCTGCGGTGATGACCAGGCAATCCCAATCTCATTTTCTCGTCCCATGCATGTAAGCTTGTTTACTTTGGAATTGGAATATACTAACTTATATTAAAAATAAATTGGAAAAGGTGGAACATTTTTTTGATTAAAAATTATTTTAGAATAATATTTATATATAGTAAAGTAATACATAAATGGTTTTTTTTGTTAATATTTAATTTGTTTACATTAAAATTGCTTTTGATTTTTTATATTGGACTTTTGGGTTTTAAATTTTATTTTATGTTTTTTTAAAGATGTGATTTGGAAGGGGGTATAATTGGGTCTGGGAAAGAAACGCAGTGATGGTGACCTTACCGACCGTCGATTGTATTATAAATAGTATAGATAATCACGCCATTTTATGTCACCACATAATTGAAATATTCGTCCCTCTTAATTTCTTTTTTATTCGGGTCCATTAATTCACAGATCAACCGGGAATTTGTAGGTTTCTTCTCGTTTCGATTTTGATTTCCTGAAAGGACGTGATTTCTTTTTCGTTTTTGGCTAAAGATCCGATTTTTAGAGGTGGGTTATCTGTAACTTTGATTGTTTTTTTATTTGTTTTGCAGATTGATTCTTAAATAAAAATGGGTAATGCTTCATCAATGCTGACACAATACGATATTGAAGAAGTTCAGGAACACTGTAATAATCTATGTAAGTGGTTGTTCTTGCAGTATGTAAACTGTCTTGCGTGGTCTCTTTTTTCGTGGTGGTAGGGAAATCCGCGGTTTTTTGTTCTCTAATTTCTTTTTGAATTTATGATAATTTAGTTACTCAGCACGAAATAGTGTCACTGTATAAGAGATTTTGCCAACTGGATAGGAATGCAAAAGGATTCATATCAGCAGATGAGTTTTTGTCAGTACCAGAATTTGCAATGAATCCACTTTCTCAGGTAGAATCAGATAAAAATTGTAGATTTTTTGTATGATTTCATATGAAATAGATTGTAACGTTGATGTGTAGTTTTTCTAGTACTCCCATCGAATAGAATCCAGGCTTGTGTTGAACTTTTTCCTCGTACATCTCACTTAGTTTGGTTTGATACGTGACTTTGGTTGGATGTTGTTTTGATTAATGGCACTTTTTAATTTTTTTAAAAATATAATCTTTATATTTTCATGTGAAGTATATGTATAAAAGTGGAAAAGGTCATATATTTTAAAATCTTGTTCTACTATATATTTAAAAATTGAAAAGTTTATATATCAAAATCTTGGTATTAAATCTCTAAATTTTATTTCCTTTTTTATGGGTTCTTTGTAGAGATCGCTAACAATGGTGGATGGCTTGAATTTCAAGGACTTTGTTGCATTTTTGTCTGCTTTCAGTGCAAAAGCGACTGCATCTCAGAAAATCGGGAGTAGGTTTCAAATCTGCTATTTGCCTTTCCATGGTTTAAATGATAAATGCACGCTTTTCTTTTTCTAGGCATTTGTAATAAATTAGGATAAGATATTGCTATTTACACCAATGGTATTAGATATGTGTACATGAGATTTATTGTTGTGTTTGGGGATATGAAATAGCTTTTCATCAATGTTGCTTAAAGATTGTGATTTAGAAACTAATACGGAGAGTCTAAATTTTGGAATTCCGTCTTTTCGGGTGATTGGATTTTGTAGCTTTCTGTTGTTTCAAAGGGGACCTCCATAAACTTGTAGACTAGTCGTAAATCGTAATGCAAATAACTATTGACTGCAAAAAACTTTAAAAGAAGAAGATGAATAATGTTACTGTGTTATTACAAGCAGATCATGCTTTGTGATCGTATTGAGATGTCCAGTTTGGTAATTAACTTTTTTATGAGAGCAGGCATTCATTTGTGCTCTAGTTGATGTGTTTCTTCTAGATTATATTCATATTAAGTAATTTCTTGATACCTGGTCAGTTTTATGACTCAAAATATACCCTTCATCCGGCTTCTGAACTTTTTAATTCTCTTACCTGTCCAGTTATCTTCAAAGTATATGACAGTGATGGCAAAGGAAAGGTGACTTTCAACGACATAATTGAAGTGCTCAAGGATTTGACTGGACCATTTATGTCGGATAAGCAACGAGAGGTACTAAACAACTGGATTTCAAGTCTTTGAATTGCGAATTCTTGATTATTTATTTCCTTTTCTAAAACTATAACCGAGTTCCCTTGCACGTTTTCGTACCATTGAACTCTGTGTTAAACTTGTTTATTTGTTATTGTGGATTTTTCAGGAAGTTTTATGTCAGCTTCTGCAAGAAGCTGGATACACAAGTGAATCTTCTCTTCTGTTGGATGATTTCATTAAGGTCCGTCTGTTTTTTTTGCCAGCCAGTCATATCTTATCTTATGATCTTGCGCACTGCCACAACTTTTTTGTATTGGCAGTAAAACCATATCTCTAAAACTTGAGAAATTTAAAGCGGAACAAAGTTATGCTTGCTACAATGTATAATACGTAAAACTTGATCGAACTTACGGAAACATGAAATATTGAGGGAGAAGGTGGTGATTGCTCCTCTCTGCAGCGTCACTGCTTGCACAGCTGAATATGGAACCCGTAACAGTAGATAAAACTAAATCCCAAACGCATGTTCTTTGTTAATGAATGAAAGAAATGGGAAACGTGTTTGGAATAAACAGCGACTTGATTCACCGTATGTTTGCGATGACCGACTGTCTCATTTCTTTATGCTTGTGATTCAGATATTGGACCGTGAAGGTCTGAAAATGGAGGTGGAAGTCCCAGTTGATTAACCAAGCCTGATGTTGCGCAACTTGCCTTTGATTAGGAAATAACAAAGACAGAAGATTCGGTGGTATACTAGAGTTAACATCGTCCATTTCCTTTCAATTATGGGAATGAGGAATGTATATTGTAATAAACTATACCATGGGCTTCAAAAATGACAATTTATATATGATTTAATCAAATTTTGGTATATCCTATGCGTTATTAGGAAATAAATTTTATTAATGAGTATCTTTTTGACATAATCATTTTCATCTAATTACTGCTAAATTAATCAATACATTTGTCGAATGTTGTCTCTCACATATTGAGTTTCTTTTATGATATCTTAATTTTATCTACCACTTTAATTTGAAATGGTAAGCTTGCAAGGGTATTCATCATTTTTAAGATAATGCGATTAATTTTAAAGAAATTAGTATTTTTTTTAGTTAGGATAAATAAACGTTATAAGATTAGTGTTTGAGATTACAAATAAATGTATTTTAAATGCTAATTAATGATATCTATTTTATTTAGTTAATTCTAAAAACTCAAATATAAACGTCATTATATAATCAGATATTAACTTGATATTTTATAAATTGATATTTTGTCAGACAAAATGAGTCATATTTTTTAATATTGGTTGGGTTTGGTTTTTGGTTTTAGTTATACATTTAAATTTATCCTTTTAATTGTCCTAAGAAAATAAAAAATATTAAGTTTTAGTTATACCAATAAAACATTAAAGCTTTTATTTAATCTAGCTTATTTTAAAATTAATACACTCAAATTTAAACGAACAGAAAAATTACAAGTATGATGATTTTTTAATTAAATTATAACAATTGATATAAATGGTAACAATAATATAAATCTAAACATAAATCTAAAACTTATACTGCAATAAAACGAATTCTATTTTTTGTTTTGTGGGCTTTTTTCTATATTAGCAAATATTTTGAAATTTCATTACATATAATTTTATAATAATAATGAACAAGGTGTTGAGAAAATACAGCAAAAATTTGCTTCCTCCCCTCTATGAAATCAAGATTTTTGACGACAGCACACTTCACTAGATGCCTTGATTATGTAACCCACTTGCTAAATTTAGAGCCGCAGTTTCTGTTTACTAAATGTGTACAATGGGACAAATCTTGCAGCAGAAAACACAAATTACAATACTTCAAATCTTATGTAACATCATTGTATCTTATACTGCCTCTCGGATTCTCACTACTACTAAAGTCAACCTCGGCAACTCTCTAGCTATCACAAGCAAGATCGAGTGCAATTGCATTCAAATTTTCAAGAACCAAAAGGAAATGTCTGGAGATCAAGATGTTATCGATGCTGGTGCATCGGGATTTTTGGCTTCAAATCATGCCACAGGTCGCACATTGTCCCAGAATCGGTTCCAAAGGAGCAAAATGGAAGAGATTAAACGAAGATTGCAAGTTCTTGAAGACGAAGCCGAAGTTTTACGGAGAGTTTTCTTGGAAAGTTTAGAAGGAAGAGCCAAGCTTATGGCGGAGATATATGAAATGTTCGAGAATATACAAAATTGCCTCATGCTAAAACAACAACAAAGGGACGACAGATGCAGTAACGGAGATCAGATCATTCCACCTCTCTTGGTACACAGTTCCCAACTAATTACTCATTTACTTGAGATTAGAACCAGTGGTTTAGTATATACTATACCCATTACACGGTTAACATGCCTCACATATGTATTCAATAGATGTTTATATCTTTGCCATTTTGATTCACAGAATTGTTAAATTTATTAGTCATTCAATTTTTGTTAGTTTCAATAATTTTTTCCCAATTGACATGACATACACACATTAGTATCTTGTAAAAAAATAAATAAAACTACAAAAAATAAACAAATTAAAACTAAAATTTGACAACGTAAATGACTAAAATTACCATTTTTTGTATTGGAAATGTACTTATTACATGAGAGATTGTTTTAGCCGTTGTAACGATCAACTCTAAAACTTGTACATACAGGGTAAGAGAAGGGGTCTGCTGCAAGTTCTGCGCCAAGAGCCAAATCCATCTCTTGTCAACAGAGATTTAAAAGCTAAGGCTTTGGTATAGATTTTTTTCTCTATTTCATGTGTTTTTCCTGATTATTTCCATATAATTCTAGCTCAAGGATAATCATTATGGGCAGATAGAAATTTTCAATATTGGTAGAATAATAATTACATGCTCTTTAACATTGGTTGATGAGAGTGCCTCATTCCCTCAATCATCTCTATTTTCCTATGGTATATTTTTCTCCGTTTGATCAAGTTTTGGCTTATTTCTTGAGCCAAGAAAGCTTAAACTATCACACTCAGTTTAGCCTTATTAAGTTTCTGCTCGTTCGATCTGCACATCTAAGTGCATATGACTTCCCCATGCGCTGATCAAGAACCGTTACACTGCGCACCACCAACTGAACATACTCGAGACAATCATCGGCTTCTTCTGCGCCATGTCCTAAACATTTGCCTTGAAATAACTCAAAAGCATAAAAATAAAATATCTCGTTGCAATGACATCTCTTCTGTTAGCTAGGGGTTGTTAAAATATATATCTGATAATAACTAACTAGCTAAAATCTCCTTATTTCGCGCTGACCCATCGGCTTATTAATAAACAATAGAATTTAATATGGTTGGCAGCACCTCAAGGTGATAAGCTCTTAACTTGTTCACCAACTAGCTAGAGCTGCGAGAGGCCTATCGATTAAAGTTTAAATATTGTTTAGTATTAACTAATTGATATAGATCATTTCTTTTGAGCAAATTGATATATACACTTTTGTGGGCGAATTTGATTTTAGCGGATCAAGTGTAGCAGCAAATTAACTGGGCAAATTTCAATTTAGGACAGATACGTGGATTATAAATAAATCCATGTTTGTTTAGTTTATTTGTAAGAGATATGACAATTTTTATTAGACATCTCATAATTAGAAGCAACCAATTTTTGTCTAGTGATATCAATGTTACAACAAAAATATAATATCTTGGGTTCGAGATTTAGTAATTGCGAAAAATTTTAAAAAATGATTTATTCAATCCAATATCAAAAATAAATTTCAAACATCTAAATCACATTTATATGCAATCAAATTTATAATATCCATAAAAATTAAGATTTAAATCTAATTCAACCTAAAATTAAACCAAAAGCTTTGAGAAAACTTAATGCGACTTTCATATAGTCATTGATCTATACTACCCACGTAGTAAATTCGAATAAAACCCATGTCACATATGAAACCATGAGCAGTGAAGCTTGTTGACTACTTTTTTTATTTATTTTCAAGTTAAAAAAAAAAACATAATTTTAGGACAGCCACAAGAAAACATGCGATCGTCTCCACATCGCTCACTCCTCCACTTCACCACTCTCGCCTACTCTAATACTCTCCTCCTCCTCCGCTCCATGGCCGCCGCCGCCGCCGCCGCCTCCTCTTCTAAGCCTGTTAGCCCAGAAAACACCAAAGTGGGCTGGATCGGCACCGGAGTGATGGGCCAATCCATGTGCTCGCATCTCCTCAAGGCCGGCTACACAGTGACCGTCTTCACCCGCACCAAATCCAAAGCAGATTCCCTACTCTCCATGGGGGCCCACTGGGCCGACTCCCCTAATTCCTTGGCTTCCAAGTCCGACGTCGTATTCTCCATCGTGGGCTACCCCTCCGACGTCCGCCACGTCATCCTCCACCCCACGACCGGTGCTCTCGCCGGCCTCCGATCTGGCGGAGTACTAGTCGACATGACCACATCCGATCCTTCCCTTGCCGTCGAAATCCACTCCGCCGCCACTTCCGCTTCCTGTTCCTCAATCGACGCACCCGTATCTGGCGGAGACCGCGGCGCCCGCCTCGGTTCCCTCTCCATTTTCGCCGGTGGAGACGAAGCCGTAACCACCCGCATCACACCATTGTTAAACCATTTAGGTAGAGTGTATTATATGGGAGGACCTGGAAAGGGGCAGTTTTGCAAATTAGCCAACCAAGTAACCATAGCCACCACCATGGTGGGTCTGTGTGAGGGTTTGATTTATGCATCAAAAGCTGGTTTGGATTTGACCAATTACTTGAATGCTATCTCCACCGGGGCTGCGGGTTCGAAATCTTTGGATTTGTATGGGAACAGGATACTGAACAGGGATTTCGAAGCTGGGTTTTACGTGAATCATTTTGTTAAAGATTTGGGGATATGTTTGGGGGAATGCCAGAATATGGGGTTGGCTTTGCCTGGGTTAGCATTAGCTCAGCAGCTGTATGTGTCACTAAAGGCTCATGGAGAAGGCGATTTAGGAACACAGGCTCTTGTTTTAGCATTAGAGAGGCTCAATAATATCTCACTCGAATCCGAGAGTTCGAATTTAAAAGAAAAATAAATTGGTACAATGTTCAACTTATGCGATTGGTAGACCTATATGTGAATCCCATGATCTGAATTCTGTATTGAAATTCAGAATTACTTTCAAATGAAATCTTGACTGTTAAATGGATTGTGCGTTCATTTGATGCTTTGTATTCCATGATGCAGCTTGTATTGGGAAACTACTTACGTGATTCTCAAGTTTATGTCTTTCTGCATTTTGTAATGCTGTATGTACACTTATATGTTGTTTTGCTTTTAGTTCTCTTTGTCAATGTTAAATGCTGTAACTTTGTTACATCTCCTCTTCTTTATAATGAAGTGAAGTGTTTTTAGTTGACCTTTTAAGTTTAAGAGTAAGAATATATAATCTTGTAGATTTATCTGGAAAATATCTGAATCACTTATTGCAACATTATGATTGTTTATACGTGTGGGGAGATAGTTTAGGAACTATGAGTTTGCAGTGTTGTGGAAAAATCCAATGATTAATGGTTGGAAGAAAAAAGCAGGTGAGTGCCTTATCCCAAAGAAGGTTACTGAGCTTGATTATGTGTCTGAAATGCTGTTGTAGTTGATGATTTGGTTATAAATGTGTGTTGTCTTGTGATGGATTATGGTGTGAATGTGGATTTAACATCTTTGACGAACTCTGTTATCGCGATCTATTAAAGTATAAACACAATATCTTATATTGTAGTGGTTCCAACATTGCTGCTTATTGCTGGTCGATGTTGAAGTTTTTTTGGAGCGTGTTAAAAATACGATTAGATTCTTGGACCTAGCCGGAGAGAATTGTGGATCATTGCTATGAACAATCATTAATTGCCCTGTATATTCTTAACTTTGGAAACTAGTTGCTTCCCAATAAGTAGTTAGATTTCATGATTGTGTTGCGGAGTACATCCTTTATCGGTGGTTCTAGGCAATTCAAACTAGTGTGTTTTATGTTGTTTCAGGTCAGAACTTCATGTGTTGTCCATGTATGTGGCTTGAAATCGCATTCAAATTGCAGATATCGAATTGATAGTGAAACCAAATACACCCTTTTTCGTGGTCAAGTACGAGTTTCCTATTCGGTCTGTAAGGAAGTTGTTCGATTTGGTCAAGGAATGTGCAGGGTACTTATTTGTACTGGCGTGCATAAACCTCTTCTTTTCAACCTTTCCCCTGCTAAAAGGCTCTATTTAGGTTGGAGTTCTTTCTAGCCAATCTTTTCGACAAATCTTCATTCAACACATCTCATCGCTAATGAAGCTGATGTATGGCAGTACAAAATATTTTCGTGGTATGGAACTTTTGGGATTCAATCTCGAACAAGAATAAAATTCATTTCGCACTATAATTTCCTAAAACTTTCATGTACCCACTGCAAAGTGGATCTCTCCTTCGTTTTACTTTTTTCAGTGCTTGCATACATGAAAATGTAGGGATGAGAGATACGAGATCACTGAGAAAAAGAAGATAGTATTCTGTTCTAGATCTACCGCTACCTGTTCTTTTCTTCTATCTATATATCACGAGTCAGGTTTACGAGCTTCAATAGCAATTATCTTGCATTCAACGTTGCAAAAATTATTAACCCAAGTTGCTAAAGTAGTCATCAGGCGCAGAATTATATAGTCATTCACATATGTCTCAAAAACAGACGAGGTACGATGAGGTATAGGACTCTCAAAATGCCTCTGTGAAAAATGACCTCAGGATAATCATGGAGATACTTAAATTGTATTATATGTTGATTGAGAGCCATTATATATTATAGTGTCGACATGACTCCGTTGATCTTTTAAACATGATTTCGTAGTAAAGCTGTTGTTTTGGTCTTCATAACCCGGCACCAGAATAGGAATCAAAATGGAGTACTTGTAAATTCAATTTTGATTTCTTAAGGATAAAAGCGTGGCAGAAACTAGAATTGAAATTGAGTACTAGCGATCTATTAAATTTTAATTTTCGAATATATGTCAGACATTTTCTTTAAACAATAAAAACCATTGTATTTACATAAATTAAGTCCAAGTCCTGCGATTGTTTATTTTTTAACATGAAACGAACGAATTTCTTATTCAGCTGCAGTTCCATCTTTCCCGAACTGTGTGTGTGTGTGTGTGTGTGTGTGTGTGTGTGTGTATAAGTTATAAAAGTTAAATGTATATATAAAATAAAAAAGTTAGATGTATATATAATCTCTAAGTGGGCTGATAAATGGGATAGAGATTACAGATAATATCTTATCTGGACTAGACTCATTTATGGCATATTTACACTTTTCCAAATTCAGAAATAAATAATTAAATATTATCTGCTCAAATTTTAATTTGTTTCTTTTTTTTTTAAAAAAAACAAAGAATTAGTAACGTGTCGAAACGTGTTTGGAGAAGATCCAAAGATGGCCATGCTATGCCAACTTAGCATTCACTAAAAATCATACCCAAATTGGTATAATATATCCAAAATTAGAATGTGCAATCACTTTCTTTAACCAAATTGCTATAATTAATTAAGTGTTAAAGTAGTTTCTGATTCTAAATTGTTTCTTTTTATTTTATTATTATTATTATTAAGATTGAGTTTGAAAAAAAAGTAATTAGTTCTAAAGTGTTATATCAAGTAAGAATTCTTAAAATGTGTTTTTCATAGGTGTCCAAATTGATGAAATAAGTGAGCGTTTGACAAATAACTTTATCCAACGAGCATTTTGCACGTAACTTGCTCAGTGCGGTTACTTATTTGGTTAACGTGATTTGCAATCTATTGCATTAATCCACGTATTTATCTGGTACACACCGAAAAGTAGCGACTGCGAGTTTCCTCATCATAAAAAAATTATTTCTTCAAATGTTTTTTTTCAAAATATCTTTTTTATATACCACTTATGAACATTTTTCTTGTCACGCGAAAGTATCTATTTCCTTCTAATTCAATACCTCAATTTTTTATTTTGTAGGAGCCAGGGTAAAGCACATGATTATTTTAATTTTTTAATCAATATTACACACGTATTAAAATGTATGATATAACCTAGCTAGTAACACATTTGTTCATAACCATGTGCAAAAATGCTTCCACCAGCATGGAATCCTATTATTCCACGCGTGTGATTTCCTTAAATACTCCAAACTCGTATCTTCAGATCTGTAATTCTGTATGTACCAAGATTTGATAATTGTACTATTTTATATCCTTAATATTTACCTTTTTCGAACTAATTTACTAAATTATTTGCTAGAGTTTGCGATCCGAGCTCGAAACCGAGCTCAGTTCAAAATCAAATAATGCAGTTGGTGCAGCATTTTTCAAGATTTGTGAGGTAATTACAAAGTTGAGGATTACGATTAAGTTCTATTTATTTAATGATGAATTCTGTTATAGACCTTTGGCTGTTTTTACCAATCTTAGGTTGTTTTTAGGCGGATGGATATGAAGCAAGATATTTCAAATATATAATAACAAATCTATTGATTTGTTTAGGCATATCTATTATTTGACGTTGGATCTCAAATCCAAAATAGTTATTTTTGAGTCATTGTGGTGAGTTTCAAATTCATCACAGCACGAAATCATTTCAATTATTATCCTCAAATACTTTCTCAAATCCAAATCTCTCAATCCAAAAACAACCTTAGTTCTTTCACGTAAATATGTACATTATTTTGCTTTCTTGTCTCATTCTTAAAATATGATATTGTAAAAGAACTATTATGAAACTTCAAATGTGAATTTTACAATAAGGGTGCTTAGAACGTGGTCACACAACTCACATCAAATAACCAAAACATATCCGTGCGATAAAGCACAAAGTATTAATATTTCAAATCCCATTGATATTTGAGTAGGTCTCTTGTGAGACGGTCTCACGAATCTTTATATGTGAGATGAGTTAACCCTACCGATATTTACAATAAAAAGTAATACTCTTAACATAAAAACTAATACTTTTTCATTGATGACCCAAATAAGAAATCCGTCTTACAAAATACAATCCGTGAGACCGTCTCACATAAGTTTTTGCTTTGATATTTTGCTTGATTGCAAGAACTAACATGCCCCTTATTTCTATTTTTTAGGCAATCATATTTCATATATTTGAACTGAGATTATATCCAATCCACGAAATTCAAATCTATCTATCCAAAGTGCAATCTTATGAATGAGAGATTGATTAAAAATATTGAGTTGTAGATGTGGTTGACCGGATGGATCGATTTTGTAAGTAGTGAAATTTATAGTTTTTAAAAAATATGTATATAAATCTTTATTTATTCTGATTCGAGAACGTCGGGCCATCTTCTAACATGACAAGTAAATTAAAATTATCTGAATGAAATTGTGGAAAAGAAAGGTATAATAAGTGTAATTGTGTGCACATTAAGAATTCAGGCCATACCTCATTGAATAATAATAAAACAATGATAATGTTTCAAAGTATATAAAATGAAGGCAAAGCAGCTCTGCAAACTGCAACTCCATCTCATACTTCACGTGACCATATTTTCTACCTATGTTTTCTATTATTTTTTTTCGATTTTTCGTTAGTATTGGTCGGTGAAATTCACTAAATAATTAATATTTTCCCCTTTGATCCATCTCTTTTATTTAATATTCATAAATACATCCTCCTCTGTCGTTCTATGATATTAATATTTCTTGACATGAAGTGTTGCTGGTAATTCTGTCAGCAGCTGGATTTGCTTTTAACTTTTCAAGAAAAGCTTATACGAATTTCACGACAATAATTGTTTAATAAATTATTCAATCCGTGGCTTGATTTGATGATTCCTTAATTCTAAAGATTAAACAAAATAATGGTTTGAGTTTTCAATGTATAATCACACCATTCATTAGGGTAACGTTTAGTGCGAAGGGTCACACATTTATTCGATTATACGACTTTATTTCGTCAATGTTTAATTTTAATCGGATTTTACAAAATTATTAGAGTTATATAAATCATTATGTATCTATATGTTAAGATCAAAAGCTTATCACTACGTCAAAACTTATAGTTGTTAATCAAGATGTAATTTTATCTATTTATATTCGTCGCAATGTATAATCTCTGATGGACATGATGAGCTGCACTTATTTGGGTACCCATGGATTAGGCTATTAGGTTCACGAATCCAAGAGGTGTGTCTCACTGCTGATATAGTATAACTATTTTTATGTACTTGTATAACTTCATATAACATTTTTATGGATGTGAAATGTCTCCTATAAGGAATTTGTGACCAAGTAGACAACATAAGAATGAGACATGGGAAAGAAAAATAATGGGTTGCCCATACATTATTGTTGTTTGATGGGAAGGGTTGAAATTCCCCACTAACTAATGATAATAATACCAAAATCAATGTTTTCTTGCAATTTGGATTGGAAGTCAACCGCAAACAATTATTCAAATGCTTCGATTTTATAATAATATATTGCACATAATATGGCTAATAATGTAGAATGGATCCCATACATACCCATCAGTTGGGAGGTAGGATTTAAATGAATTAAATTTTATTATTTATCTCACACTTCTAAGAAAGTGAATTATTTAATCAGAATTTTGATACTTTTACATATTTTGTAAAAATTTAGAGGAGAACAAAATTATATTAAATAAAGAGCGGATTCTCTATAATTTTTTTGTAGGTGTTTATAATTTTATTTATCGTATTTTATTGCCTTTTGACTTCAAGGAAGTGACCAATTTTGTTGTAATCTTATATTTCGTCCAATTAAATTCATAATAGGAACTATAATGACAGTATATTTTTTCTCCCGAAGAGTATAATGACAATATTTGATAGTCCATAGTAGGTCAGGTGTAAACGAATCGAGCCGATTTGCGATCTTTTCGACCCGATTTGAAAATTATTCGATTTGTAGTTGAATTTATCGAATTTGAGTTGAATATATTCGAATTTTTTTTGAGCCGAAGCAGAACTCTTGCGAGCTCACATTATATTGTTCGATAATTCGCGAGTCTTGATATTTTATTAATATAATATACATTTATATTAACTAAATAGATTTTGAGGTTTGTGAGTATTTATTATAGTTCGAATAACTCATGAACATGTCCTGATTTTTCGAGTCGAACTCAAACCCAATTAAACATTGATTCAAACCAAACTCTCAAACAAAAAAAATTATATTTTTCGAACTTCGAATAGAACTCGAGCTCGAATATATTTTATATTTATTTTGAGGCGAATTCGAGTTTTAAAATTTTCAGCATATTCAAATCAATTTAGTTAATTTACACTCTTATGCTATGTTTGGTTTGAATGATAGGATTACAGAATGATTAGCACATAAATGATAAAAAAAATGATTGAAGTAGATAATGATAAAATAATATTATGTTTGGTATGATTATTAAGAATGAGATAAATAATAATATTTTGATGAATTGACGAAATTGCCTTTCTACTTTTGCGACGGTGGTGGTCGGCCAATGGTGTGATTGCCGGTCGGAGGTGGCGGCGACGACAGGAGGAGGGGGTGCTCGGCCGCGACGGCGTCGGGGGACGGCCAACGATGGTGGCTGCGGCGACCGGCGTCGACCGGCAGGAGGAGGGGGTGGCCGGCGGGGGTCGGAGGGGTTAATCTGCGTCGAGAGGCGGCGGTGGTCGGCGGCAGGCGGTGACGGTCGACGGCGGGCGGCGGGAGTGGTCGGTGGGCGGTCGGTGGAGGGAAGTGGTGGTGAGTTTGGATTTAGGAGAAGGGTAAAATTGAAAAAATAAGATGGATTAAGAGTATGATAAATAATCCTAGGGGTGAGGAGTGATTATTTTATCACAGTTAATATAACATAATCATTCATATGAGGGATTGACTTACCAAACAAAGGATAAGGTGGGTTAAAAATTCATAAACCCACATTATCACCCCTACCAAACACTGCCTTAGTCTATAGCACCAAAGCATCTTATTAGCTTATTCGATTGTAAGAAGGAGATGGTGAAATTTGCCTCTTAGCAGCGTATGACGCCAGAAGCATCAAATGACAAAAAGCAGATTCAAGCAATGACCGAAAAGATTCATGTAATTGAAAACGAACGATATCTACTTGGAGTTGACTAATCTTCCAAAAGAAATGAGTCTAGTAGAGTGCAATGAGTATAAAATTAAGTAAAAGCCAACTGAAGAAATCTAGCAGTTTCAAAACAAGCAATGGGCAATATTATATCAAATGGATTTCGGATTTCCAGTCTGCGTTTTTCGATGGCGTAGTTTAGAATGAAGCACGTGTGGATCGACTAGAAGGGTATGGAAGAAAGCTTTATACGTACTAAGCATGCACCAAGAACTTGATGCGCATGAATCAATACATATTTCAAGTAGCAATATTTTACCAAGCATTCCTATGAGCACAAATTTGCGAAAATTGTATTTTTAGTTCTGTGTATTTATCTCTTTGAAAATTTAATATTTTTTTCCGAGATGATGCTGACGTGTTATTACCAATAAGGCGATGACACGACGTCAACATGACTCTTAATGTGAAATATCACATCAACACTTCTAATAGAAATGACTAAAATTTGACTGAAATTTGAATATTTAAATCACAAAGAAACGAATATATGGAACCAAAATTGTAATTTTGGTATCAAAATTGAGAGAAGCGATAACGCATTATTTAATTGGTTTGCTTATATGCTGATCATAATCTCATTCCACAAGAAAGAATCATTAATGGATGCTTAGTAGCTTTAGAAAGGCAATAAAAAAAAGAGTTAAATGACAGAAAAGTCATAAATTTGAAACCTAAAACCAAAAAAAAAATGTTTGATTACCATAAAAGTCATTGCTATTTCCTACAATACTGTTGCATTGTGGATGAAAATTTGAAAATCAGACCAAAAAAAAATTCAAAACTATACAAAAAAGTCATAGAGCGAGATCACAAAGCATTTTATTTAGTAAATAGTACCAAGATTTGGATGAAAACGAGATTAATAGGATAATTCAATAACTTATAAATTCCAAAAATCAACCAAATGTAAATTATCTATATTTCTTAATCCTGCCATCAATACCACTGTAAATCTAGATTAATAAGCCATTAATGACTATCTCGTTACGCTTCTTTGACTGTAAAACAATAATAATAAATTTTTCAAACAAAAAAAAAACGATAATATGAGAAATATTAGGGTTGAGACAGTCAAATGAAGTACTTAGTGCATTAAAAAATAACTGATTACCCTGAAATCTTGAATTTATTGACTTGGACTTTGGTTTCATGTAGTATTTTATTATGTGCGTGTAATAAAATAAATTTAAATGATTTTGCAAATTAATTCTCATAGACTTTTTTAGACTGAACAATATTATATCTTAAAACTCTTATCTTACAATTTTATATTCAAATACTAAACTCATTTTACATCTTTTATCTCATTTTTTTTTTTATCAATATATACTATTAAATTACGTTTATTATTAATTATTTGGCCTTTGGCTAAATTATACAATATTAAATGTTATGAAAACCGTGTGAAGCATATCAATTATGTTTAAATCCCTAATTTAAGAAATAATTTGGGAAAATAATAAGCATTTTATTAAAAAAATAATTATATATTGAAATTTCCGACATAGAATCGTAGGTGTGCATGATAGTGTTACTTACTTACACAGACCCACACAAAATAGTTTCTTTAGCTTAAAACTAGAAGATAATTCTTTTAAACAAAAATGCATACTTATGGTGATTTCACAATTTGTCTTATAATTTCCTTTCCAAGTTAAAAAGTGACCTTTTCAATTTTTAAAATTACTTCTTTTTTTTTTTTTCCATTTGCAATGCCATATAGAGTTAATCCATATTAAGATAACTCCAAATTTGGGACAAAGGATTAAAAAAAATTAAATAAATTTTCTCCTTAATACAATTTTTGTAAAAAATATAAATAAAATTCCATATTTTTTTTTCTTTTTTGAAGTTATGGGAGCAAATTTTTTGTGTACTAATGGCAATTTAATTTGGCAGCAATCCTGCGAATTGGGTACGCTATAACAAAATAATCACCAATAAATATATCTCGTGAATACACAATAATATTGTCATTTAAATAATATTGGAATTGGTTAAAACAAATAATAATATTGGGACTGCCACTCTTTATGACGTCTCTTTAAACCATATAAAGCAACAAATCCATAAGCAACAAGTCTAGTTGTGTTACATTTCCAAAAAGAGCAAACTGATCATCTGGCTATTTTTTTTTTAAAAAAAAAAATACACACACACACAAATTAAAATTAATAAATTAGATAAGAATAAAAATAATTTTATCATAAAAAGCTTTACCTAAATATTAGTATGATATTATTGAATAATGATATAATAAATCAATAATAATTTATTAAAATTACAAGTTGTCGACTTAATTAAGATTTAAAATTGAATTATTGTTCCGAATATTNATATATATAAACTACGAAATCACATCATATCATACACAGGATCGAGAATATTGGTTATATATTATATATCATAGAAAAGGGAAAACAATTAAAAAAAATGTGAACATAGCCCACAATAGCCTGTAAAATTAGACGCAAAAAGAGAATTATTTTTAAATGAAAATAAAATTATAAATTTTGTTTTGTCACCCGACGGCACGCTCCCTATTAATACTAGCTAGCAAACGCAAAATGAAAAAGAAAAGAGAAGAAAAGCTACACTACAGATATGCACGTACATTTGTGGTAACAGCGCTCTTCATGAGAGTAATATATCTCAAACATAGTCGAGAGGGAATCAAGAAAAGAAATCCTAACTCACAAATATGTGCAATCCCACCACCAATCCTACGGTCTGCATCTCCGTAGAGAATCAACATGATCAGCACAAGCAACCGCCGCCGCAAGCCCAGCTGTTTCTTGATCTGATATCAGTCTCCGCCACCTACAAACCCCAAGAAACCACCAAGAAGCCTCCACCGGAGGTGAACAATCTTCCAACCCCATCTGAATTTGTTGAGGAAACAAAAGCACTTTTCAGATTAGCATTTCCCATAGCCCTGACAGCCCTAATTCTCTACTCGAGGTCGATGCTTTCTATGCTGTTTTTAGGCCATCTGGGTGACCTAGAGCTGGCTTCGGGTTCATTAGCCATAGCTTTTGCAAATATAAGTGGCTATTCGGTTCTTTCTGGGCTCGCATTAGGGATGGAGCCTCTTTGCTCGCAAGCCTTCGGCGCCCAGCGGCCGAAGCTTCTTTCTTTGACGCTGCAGAGGTCTGTGATTTTTCTTCTTGTTTGCTCGGTGCCAATCTCCTTTCTTTGGCTGAATTTCTCTAATATTTTTCTGTATCTTCACCAAGACCCCAGCATCACCTCATTGGCCCAGACTTATCTTCTCTTTTCGATCCCTGATCTTGTCACGAATTCCTTTCTTCACCCCATAAGGATTTACCTTCGGGCTCAAGGTATCACCCATCCTTTGACTTTCGCTTCCTTCGTTGGAACGGCTTTCCATTTGCCCATAAACTATTTGTTTGTTTCCCGACTCAAACTCGGCGCTGCTGGCGTGGCTGCTGCTTCCGCAGCGTCCAACGTCATGGTGCTGTTAGCCTTGGTTCTCCACATCTGGGCTCGCGGGCTGCACGTCCCAACATGGTCCAGCCCCAGCCTGGAGTGCTTAACCGGCTGGGCGCCGCTCATCCGGATGGCGGCGCCAAGCTGTGTCTCCGTGTGCCTTGAATGGTGGTGGTACGAGATCATGATAGTGTTATGTGGGCTGCTTGTGGACCCCAAGGCCACCATGGCAACCATGGGTGTCTTGATTCAGACAACCTCGTTGCTTTATGTGTTCCCTTCTTCCATGGGGTTCGCTGTCTCAACTCGGATCGGAAACGAGCTGGGGGCGAAACGGTGGCAGAAGGCAAGAATATCGGCCGTGGTCTCCATTTTTCTTGCAGGCTTAATGGGATTAACCGCGATGACATTCGCCACCACTGTCCGGAACTTCTGGGCCCGTATGTTCACGAGCGATGAACACATCCTACGGTTGACATCGGCGGCGCTGCCGATCCTAGGGCTTTGTGAGCTCGGGAACTGCCCGCAGACCGTTGGATGTGGGGTGATAAGAGGGACAGCGCGGCCTTCTATCGCTGCTAACGTGAACCTGGGTGCGTTTTACTTGGTGGGGATGCCTGTCGCTGTTGGGCTTGGGTTCCTGCTTGGGGTCGGGTTCTGTGGGCTTTGGATTGGGCTTCTGTCGGCCCAAGTGTGCTGCGCCGGGTTAATGTTGTACGTGGTGGGGACCACCAACTGGGGCTTCGAGGCAGCGAGGGCTCAGATGCTGACGTGTGGTGAATGCGAGGAGAATGACAGGGAGCCCTTGATTTGTGTAAAAGTGACGTCACAAGATGAGGACCTTTTCACGAAAATAACACCTTTGCCCCTTGTGTGATTGAATTTCTTTTTTAGATAGTATCATTTTGTGTATTAATGGATTTTTTTTTTTGGAGTTATTAATTTGGGTTTAAAAATATTTATGTAAAGAGATTATATGGAAGGAGTGCTTAATGAAAATTTTTTGTTTCTAATCTAAATTTTGTTATGCTCACATTAATTAGTACAATATAATCCATATGTAACAAAATACAAACATCAAATATTGCTTTTGTGTGATAAAGAAAGAGTTGATTTCTTTTCATAATCAATCAAAATTTAGAGTCATAAATTAACTTAACTACCTATATTCCATCTCCACCTATTTTTCAAAAACGTATTCATATGCATAAACATATCTTCCCTCTTGTTTAATTTCCATCAAAATTAAACAAAATATATTCTTTTATATATATATTTATGACCCTTTACGAATTAAAAAACAAAAAGAAAATCATTTGCATGTCCATTTCCATAAATAATTTATTAGATTTGTGATCACCCCCATCTTTGAATGGCCTTGTCTCTCGACCTGCGACATCCTTTTGGGTCACTATCAATAATGCGAAGTGACGACGAAGGTTACTCTTCAAAAACGAATTAATTATACGAGTGCGATGGTGTGAGTTTGAGGCTGAGTGAATTTATGGTAAAAAAAAGTTACTTAATCCAATATTTATACTTATTTGAACAGACCAAACCAATTGTAAAGAAATGTGGTTGTTTCCAGGACAAGATGGTCCAACTCCAGTTGTTCATTTGTCATGGCCACAAACCAAAACCCTTTCCAGGCTCATAGCTCAAGTAAGTACCAATTATAGCCGCGAAAACGACACGCTACCGAATTCATATGCAAGTTCGAGTAAGTTAAAAACGATTTTTTCCTCCAAGGAAAGAAGGGAATTTCCTTTTATAATGTAGTTTGGCAAATTTGTACTTAATTTAATGCGGGAAAATGGATGTGGCGATTTAGATGTATCTAATACACTCTGTCAATTTTATATTATAACTAGTTACTCTGCACACGCAATGCATGTGTGTACATTTTTTTTATCATTATCGATGGACTAAAGTGAAATTTGACCAATTATGGAGGGACTAAATTGATATTTGAATTATTGAAACAAAAAAAATAAAAATAAAAGTGTGTGTTGAAATTTAAACAAAAACAAAACAAAAGTGTAATATTAGTATCATATAAGGGTAAATTTGGAAGAAAAAATTGGTGTTCTTCTTAGGTGGTTAATACCATGTCCTCAACTTTAATAAAATAANGAACAGTGCTTCTTTTTTTTTTTTTTTAATGTATATCATAGACAAAATAGAAAAAAGAAAACTTAAATTTTTCGTTCTTGGAAGATCCAAATTCCAATATTAACGTAATGCTCCTAAATTTTGTTTGAGGAAAATCAATGCGAATTTCCACATCCAACAATATATAGAGGTAGTTTTCACATGCGGTATTTTTTTCGGCATTTTTAGGGTTTGTATTCGTTGTAATACAAGATATAAGCTCTTCATATAATTAGCTTATCACCCCTCAGTAAAAGAAAAAGTTATATTAATATTCCAAATATCATGTTTTCATTGACATGCATTTGAAGAACAATTATAGTGCTCCAATATTCTGTTTCAATTAACGAGAGTCGAACATATGATCTTGTTTTATATACCAATTGTTTGGTGTATTTAGCGTTTTAATAAAATTGTCTATGACAGTTTTTAATGCTATAACTTAATTTTTATTTTTTAAATCGTGCAACAACTCTATCGTTATATTTTTACGGCTATCTGCCCACGACTTTACTACAACAATTGAATTCAAAAATACATCTGACGTCTCTTCCAAAAATTTGCATTCCACGAATATGAAATAAGATACAATTTAAAAACGATCAGAATGCTAACAAATAAAAATAGAATGTGTAACACATTATTCTGCCTCTGAAATATAATCAACTCAACACTTAAAAAGTGTTGCTACCACCATTGAAATGTAACGAACTTCTATAAAAAAAAATAATAATAAAAAAAAATAATCTGATGCCCTTTCACTAGATTCCAATTTTTTAAAAGAATTTAAAACTATAAAATTCTGATATTTTCTGTGCACTTAATTTGTGGGGCAAAAAAGGCCAATGAGAAATTAAATGTAACCCATTTGTTACACCATATTGTGAGTGAGACAGAAAATGAGAGGTGAAATCATATTTCAATATCACAACAGTGACATCATATGTACGTATAAAAACTCAAATTATGTATTCATTATTTTTCTTAAAAAATTTTTTTAAAAAAAAAAGAAAATTGTTTTAATTATCATCCCCAGAATATCTCTTTCGGGTAGATCCTATAACTATGCATCTTTGATTTTCTTGAATCATATGAGTCCCTCTTATCTGTTCTGGAGATGATCTAATAACTCGTCATTGTCCTTACTATACCATACCGCACAGAATGTGCAACGCATTATTTAAATCTGATTTTTCAAGGGCATTAATTGATAGGGAGAAAATAAGAGTCTAATATATCCATCAAGTAAGTAGAAAAAGAAAAGTGGGAGCTAGCTAGGGGTGAGAATGAGAATATGATAAAATAGAGCTAGCATTGGAAAAGGGAACAAACTGGGGTCTTGTCGACCTTTTGAGAGGCAGAATCAATGGCGAGCAGGGAATTCGCACGAGGGGTCCGTTGTGCCAGAAAAAAGTTTCGATCGAATTCCCACTGGAAATTGTAATGTAGCGAGGTACATTTTGAGTCATTTGCAGAAGAAGAAGAAGAAGAAAACAATTACGATATAGGTGGAACAGAAACTGGGGCTTCTGCTACTGTACACGTTATATTAAAGGATAGAAGGCTCAGAAATGGGGTCCTGACACTCATTTCTTCCACTCACCTCCATCGAATCCTTTTACAACTGAATTTACACCATCCTCAATTTGCAACTCGCCCACCCAACCCTTTTTTTTTAACCTCAGTAGTCGCTGTTATTTTTCAAGTAGTCGAGCTATTTTTGATCATTTAATTGAATTCGTGATGCTTGGTGAAACGTTTTGCCTCGACAGCTCTGTTAGCGTTTGGTATCATGTATATGCAAATTGTTAACGATTAAAAGTAATAAATCATCTTTAAATTAAAATCAATCAATAAAGAAGAAAGACATTCGATTTTCCCACGCTAGCATGCCTCTAGATTCGCTCGATAGGGGTTCACAACAGTTTTTTTTTTAGTTTCATCATGTTCTAGATAAAGTTCTTATTATTATTGTTTCGAGAAAATTTTTTTTTTATCATATATTTATATTTTTTTTGCGATTTTTGTCACCTATATTATCAAAGTTCAGTTTTGGTTCGTCGTTTTTTTTTTTTTGGCAATTTTAGTTATTTATCCAACGTGCATGATAGTGATGTGATGCGACGCTGATTTGGCAACGACATGAAGCTAATGTGTGTGTGGTGTCACATAAACACACCCTCAGTGAAAAATTACTAAAAATAATAATTCTAGGCGTTGAAATATAATAGACTAATTCTTTCTTCAAAATCTCATCCATCTTAACCAATTTTTTAAAAATAAATAGTAATTTAATTTCGTCAACTATGTTGCATAAGATTAAATTTAAAATAAAAAAATTACTCCCGATTAAATTTGGTTGTGAAGAGGAGAATCAAATCGAGTCCTTGACAGCTAGATAGAATGGTACATTCTCGTGTATTTTTAGAAAAGTTCAATATTCTCTGCCTTTTTACTGTTTTCGGTTTAATCTCACAGGGCCAGTACTTTAACCAACCAATTCCTGCAAACAAATCATGGGTTCCCTTTTATATATATATCAGGTTTTCTCTGGTACGAATATTCTTAATTTTTTTTAAAATTTTCCACTAAATTTTTAAGTTTTTCAGAATTTGAGTGCAAATGTCAACTAAAAATGAACCTTTAAACATAATAATAATAACGTGCGAAGTTCTGTTTTTTTAAGCAAGTTCTCATTTTTATCTACAGATTAATTAGTAGGAGTAGTCCTTTTTTGTCAGGATTTTGGAACACGTTTGTTTTGCCTGCAAGCTTTTTCAGTTTTCGAAATTCGACAATAAATTGTACCAACTTACTTTTCAAAAGAGAAAGAAAATGAAAAAAATATCTTGTACACCTACGTACTATCTTCTCATCCTAAAATCTCAATAAACCACCGACGACTTCAACATTACCGTCGGCCGTAAAAAAACACAGTTCCTCCGATATGTATTGGGTCGTAAAAACGATGAGCACAAAAACAAAAAGGATGTTGTTGTAATCTTATCATCGTTCAGTACGTCACTGGACATATCATTTAGGAAAAATAAAAAATTCCGTCATGTAAGTTAGTTTATTTTTTATTTTGGTCATTTTATTAGACAAAGTAAAGTCTAATTACAATAAATTTGCATTTTTTTTGTCATGATGTTAATGTGGAGTGGAAATTATCGACATGATACAAGATAATGCAGACGTAACACTGAAATTGTTCGCATGTTTAGCATCACATCGGCATTCTAAAAAAATATAACTAAAACAAAAACTGACACGTACAGATTTATGACACTAAACCCAATTTCAAATGATTAGTGGAAGAAAACACAAAATATGACTACTTGAATTACTAAATTTTCTATTTAACTATAATTTAATCAAATTACAAGAATCAAATATGTAATTTCATAAAATCAAGAAACTAAAACTTAGTTACAACAAAAAAGCTTAAAATATTAGGAGCGAAAAACTTTATTTCAAAACAATGGGAAGCTAACAATTATGTTATAGAAACAAAAGAACCTAAGGCTGTGTTTAGGTGTGTTCCAAACCTATCTCAATTATCATCATATTTGAAAAATAATAATAAATGATTGATTTGAAATTTCTCTAATATATTTTTATTAAAATCATGATTTTAATAAATTGGACTGTCATGGATTCTCTATTTTTATGTATTTAATATAAAACATTATTTTTTCTCTCGTAAATTTTTTGAGTGGTTTTTTTTTTTATATTTATTATATGTGAAATTCCTCACTCCGGCACTGTTAGCGGGTTCCATAATGTTAATGTCTACGAGCAGGAACAAAAATAAAATTAAATACCGACAATGCACAATTAAATTTTAATATATGTTATATAAATGTTTTAAAAAAAATTATACAACATATGTAGTATCTCAGACATTCAGTGTGAGCCTCGATCTCATCCACAGTGGAAAAAATAGAGTATAATGAAGTCATAAAATTGTCGAAATTATTTTTTTATCTAGCACATGAGTGGGGTTGCATGCATTATGGTGAAATATTGACAAAATGTCCTATGCTGACCTAGTCAACGTCATGATTTAAATTATATTTTTCTTGAGTTGACTTGTCTATGTTAGATGAATCTCATTTAATTAAGTATTGCTTATTAATTTATTTCCCTCAATGGAATTTCCATTTTTTCTAACTTAACAATAATATTTA
>NC_133307.1:29128699-29129562 GCF_012295235.1 Primulina huaijiensis
ATATATATATATATATATATATATATATATCTCTCTCTCTGTGTGTGTGTGTGTGTGTGTGTGTCATTGTAAGTATAGGTTTTGTGAGCTTGTCATCAACTTATTTTAAAATGTGTAGCACAAAGAATTTATGTCTAAGTTTTCCATCTAATTAATTACGTACCAACGATCACATTAAATATTATTGTCCTTTTTAAGAACATGGCATGAGACTAAATTATGAGAACGGACAAGACTTGATTTATCATATATTAATCAATACAATTTGACATTCCATTTAAAATATTAGTATGTTAATTATTGCAATGAGGAATATTGTGTCTTTTGCTAGACACTTGGGTTTTAATTTATTCGAGGGAAATGAATGAATATATCTTTTAAGACACGCAAAGTATCACGAAATATATAGTATTTTTGTTTAGGAATGAAGCCAATAATGAATATTCAAATTTTATTTGATAATCATGCATGTAACAACTAGCCATTATTATGAGAAGATTTGGATGTGCCAACCAACCGTCGAAGAATTTAATGTAGTTTTTTTTTAATAATGATTTAATATGAAAAAACGACAAAGGACGTCTTAATTAAGGTTTGGGAATGTAGAAATTCTTAGATGTATCGTCACCAATACTCTATGGTGCACCAAAAGCATGCACACAATGTATTGGAAAGGGTATAAAAGAATAGCAAAGTTACGTTTTGTCGATATTTTTTTTCCCATCACATTAATTTTTTTTTTTTTTTGCAAATTAAACTTAATAACAATAACTTTATCAGAAAGGTCAAATTTCTATGACTTACTGTTTTTTTACACCATTAGTTGTGAGAAAGCTTTAATATTTATCTTGCAAGTTGATATA
>NC_133307.1:29135070-29153032 GCF_012295235.1 Primulina huaijiensis
TATATATATAGACACACACACACTCTTTTTTTTTATCCTCTAATTGTTCAAAACTTTGGTTAGCCAAATAAATTGACTTGTTTACACATTTTGTTAATTAAGAATGACTTAGATTTTGTTGGATAAAAAGGAAACACACGGATCAGATCGAGATAAAATTTGTTGCAACATGGGTAACTCTGAGAATCTAGCCTAAGATTCTTAGTAGGATTATGGGTCGTCAAGTGACCTAGTTGGATTATGAGTCATTTGTGTTGTAGTATAGATAGGATTCGATTTAGTTTTTATTGTCGCGCTTATAAAAATACCTGATACATAGAGTGTAGAGGCAATAAAGAGACTCACACAATGCGAGCACGAGAACGCAAGAGCTTGGGAGCGAGTTGTGAGGTGTTTGGGAGAGTCGAGCGCAAGAGCTTATAGCTACAAAAAAAAGTGTTTGTAGAAGCGGTTTTTGAGGAGCACTTCTAAAACCGCTCGTGCAAATTGAACAACAATATCGGTTTTACTTAAACCGTTTCTATTTCCTTACTTTTAGGAGTGGTCGCATTACCGCTTTAATTGCGCAATTTTTAGTACCGATTTGTATCAACCGCTGCTATCAATTGCTCCTATTGATTTAACTATTAGAACCATTCTGAAAACTATTCTAATTGAATATTTTTAACAGTGGTTTCACAAAATCGGTGTTGTGAACCGCCCTTATAGCTCTTTTTTTAGGATTGATATGAAAATCGCACATATTAAATACGTTTATAAACTGTATTGACAATAATTAGCGACGGTTTATGCCAGAACCGTCGCTAATTATTTGCGACGGTTTAATAAAAACCGTCGCGTTTTCAACAATGCGACAGTTTTACTGACACTCGTCGCTATATTTAGCGACGGGTTTATCAAACCGTTGTTACATTTAGCGACGGTATTATTAAACCGTCGCTCACTTTAGCGACGGGTAAAGTCACACCGTCGCATGTATTCATTTAGCGACTGTTTCCTTAAGCCCGTCGCTAATATTAGCGACGGGTGTAAGGAAACAGTCGCTAAAGGAATACATGCGACGGTGTGACTTTGCCCGTCGCTAAAGTGAGCGACGGTTTAATAATACCGTCGCTAAATGTAACAACGGTTTGATAAACCCGTCGCTAAGTCAGCGACGGAATATATGAACAAGCCGTCGCTATTTTAGCGACGGTTTTTTATATCTGTCGCTATTTTAGCGACGGTGTATAATATCCGTCGCTACAGTTTTAGACGACGGTATTTTAATCCGTCGCAATATAGCGACGATTAAATAAAACCGTCGCTAACGTTGTAGGCGACGGTTTCTCATAAACCGTCGCACGATGTAGCTAAAAAAACCATTCTTCATGATGGATACGAGCATTATCAAACCACACCTAAAATAAACAATAGAAGCGGTTCTTCAACTTGTACCACCTGTTGAAAAAACCGCTCCTATAAGATATAAGGTCATAGATAAGAGGAGCGATTTTGCAACCGGTGGTACAAGTGCTGGAGCGGTTAAAAACCGATCTTAAAATTGAAAAAAAACCGCTCCTGTAAGAGTATTTTTTTGTAGTGTTAGGAGCGTGTTGAGTTAGGTTCAAGTTCCAATCTTAATATGGTATCAGACCTCAGGTTCTACCGTTATGTGTTGGATTGTTCATAGTTGGGACACCCGTTCTGCCCATAATTGAGTCATTTGTAAACTTCACGCTTCAGATGTTCATTCATGGACGTGACGGAGGTGTTAGTTATCCCACACTGGTTAGATAAAATCCCTGAGAGTTACATATATGGATTTGGACAATCATCCCCTATTGAGCTAGTTTTTGAGGTTGAGTTAGGTTCAAGTTCCAATCTTAACAGTTTTTATTGAGACCTTCATTGGAGTTCTCAATTTCATCCGGTCGTGTATAATATCGGAATTCATGTTAATACTTTGATGAAATTTACTGAAAAAATTATTACTCTGATACCAAATTTTGATCAATCTTATAATCAAAACACTATATAGGTTAAGTTACTGAAAGATTTACGAATTTCTCCAATGATATTGTATCAAAAATTTTACTTATAATATAATGTTCGAATTAATTATTTATAATATCTAATATTATATGTTATAATTAATCACTTATAAATTTAATTACATAGAATTAGAATCCAAACATTTATTTATATTATTTATAGACCACACCTTGAAGGTGACAGTAGAGGTGTCTCCCTAGTCCCTAAACTATAATACATTATTGATAGAAAAATAGTTAATTGAGACAGTCGTCGTTCATGTTTTCCAAGAAAATTAATCACTTGACATTCTCTCAATTAATTTAATTCTATGTTATCAATAATTTAATTAAATACAATATTTTTCGTTCATTTTTTCAAAAGAAATAAGTTGATTTGAAATACTCTTAGAATTTTATCATAATACGTACATACGTATTTCAAAGAAACATGCAGTGTGGTTTGTATATCAAGTGTTCGATTTCGTGTTAAGCAAATGGTGCACTATGGACCACACATGTTTCTTCTTGTCATTTTCTCAAAACAATTTTGATCTACTTTCTGAACAAATATTATTGGCTTCAAAAAACTGAACCAAAAAAATACATGTCAAAAGCTCCATAAAATAACAAAAAGGGAAAATTGCTTTTCCCGTCCACTATATTTGACACTCTGCGATTTTGATATGCTATGTTATATATCATAATTGAGTTTTAGTCATCTATTTTTCATTTTTGCGAAATTTTCGTTATTTGTTATGTAATTTTAGTTTTTTTACATAAAAATATTTATATGACATCGGACGTATCAGCGTCACGTAGGAAAAGATTAAAATTGTAACAAAAAAATACATAGAAAACTAAAAATGAAATTTTATGATATAAAAGACCAAATTCGCAAACGAAAAACCCTGCAAAACTATTTTAAAAAAACTTTAATAACGCGTTCGTAATGCGTGGAATAATTCGAAAACAACATATGCACGTTCCTTAGTTTGCTTCTTAACAAGTCCTAGAATAAGTTCACCTCAAGTACTTATTTGCCGAAAGATGTCCCCTGATTCCGTGATTATATAATACACTGAAAATTCATAAACATCCCTAACTAGAAAAACTGGCCATTATTTTGTGTATTGGATAGGTATTTTATACGGATAAAATTTGTAGGTACTAAATTTCGAATTTAATATTTCCCAATAAATCTCATTATGGCATACAAGTAAGTAATTTATTTTCTCAGATTAAGGGTTGTTAATTTTCTTAGTCTTTGCTTAGCTTTAATGTTTTTTATGCCATTTGATTTCTTAAATCATAGTAAGTTATTGGGCCTGGATTTCGTAATTTCAGAAATGAGCAATTATTTTACTTAATCCAAAACATGGCAATTGAACTTGCTTTTCGGATCGATCGAATGGAGAATTATAATTTATGATAAAATTGAAATTTTATAGAATGCATGAAAATGATACAGGATTTGAAAAGTAAAAAGTAAAAGTAAAAACTTTTAGGTTTATTTGAATTGATGATTTTAAACTGGTTCATTAGTTCGAATAAATTCTTTTACAAAGGATTTTAAATCATTGATTATATTTTGATTCAGCATTGTAATGGATTTCAAATTAATCTCACTATGTAATTATTTCAAACCCTTCCTCCTTCAAATAATTTTGTTGGGTGCGATATTTGTTACTGCTAATAAATCAATCGCGAAACGTGGAGCTTGAGATAAGGATCGTTGACTACAATAATTGTCCATACTGATAGAGTAATCGAAACTTGGCGCTTAAGCTGATGTAGAATTTAAAAGATTTGAGTTGTGCTGTTACTATAAGATATAACTTTCGGTAAAATAGCAAACATTCATTCCTACAAATTCTTCAAATCAAAATTCTTCCACCAAAATGCAATCTTAAGTATTATTTCCGATTTATTTTGAACACAATAATAGTAACCCTTTCTATGGATGGAAAATATTATTTTAAGTGTGTATATGTCTCGTCTTAATTTCTGCAAAGTCCAACACAAAATTTTGCGAGTATCCATCCTTTTTAGAAAATACATGGACACTTACGTACGTACTTTATCATTCTGGTATTAAGACGTAATTTGGTTAGTGAGATAAAACAATAAAAAATATAAAGTACGAGGATGATATATATAAATTAAAATATATTAACAACAAAAGATATATAACTCGAATTAAAAAAACTTTATGAAACAATGATGTAGAAAAAAATAATGTTTCTCATCGTTCGCATCAAACGAATTAATCCAATTAGAGACGAAAGAGTGTGTGTCAAAAATGATTTTAAAAATGCATTGAAACATACATTAATGTTTTGTTTTATCACAAATTCACAATATACACATATATACACACAAGGTAAAATCAATTTACTTCCTGTATATATGATCTGCTCCATTTTTATCTTCTGGATCTGGAACTTGGTTAATGCAATGCCATAACACGCGCACATTCTTTATTTTGCAGGTCCACACACAGTGTCTCAGAACAGAACATGACAATAATTAATATCTAGTGAATTATTAACATTTATTACTAAGAAGCCTGCAGGGGAATAACTCCACAGACAACACATGCAGGCATTATTTCAAAGGAGGATGGAAATGAAATCCACCAGCTCCACTTTGGGAAACATATCATGATATTTTGGTGAAATACAGAAACAGTATAGTTTGAATATTGAACCCCTCTTCTTTTTTTCTTTATGCCCGAAAAGAATATTCAGAATCAAGTTGGAGTTCCCAATGAACCTGTTGGAAGTAAAGTGGACAAAGGCTATATTTAGGGTTGGTTATATATCTTATATCCCGGCCACATGTATATAGGTCTGTAGCTAGGTCTATAGATACAGTGATTAGGTCATATTTTAAGATGTAGACAGGCATGATGGGTGTGGGTTGGGATGATGATGATGGTCTTGTTGGAGGCTAGTGAAACTGAAGAAATGGTAACAACTCTCTCTATATATATATACACATATATATTGTTTTTTATGTAAATTATGATGTATTAATTGATTATGTTTTTGTTTCATCCGATATTTGGTTCGAATTCAATAAATAATTAATATAATTCATTATATATGAACAGATTTATCATTACATTTTTCATCCTCTCGTTCCATAAACCAGCAATGTTTATATATGTGTGTGTATTTAGATAAGGTGACAACTGTAGAGAATGTGGAGTAACCAAGAATTGGTTGATAGTGCATGCATGTGAGCGTTGGAAACATGCATGATGGTCTAATATGAGTATGTCTATATATTTTCTTTTTTTTTTCAAATTTTTATTTATTTATCTAGAACAGCTCCAAAGATATAATTCACCCTTTTAATTAGCACGTGATATATTATCGGTCGTGACCCAATGATATAACCTTGATCTTATCCACATTGCATTTACTTATGCAATTCAATTTTTCAACGAGATTATATATATGTAAAATCATGATTTCAAAATGTTTTTTTTAGAAGGTTAAAATATAGTTTAATTAACATATGTCCATCGTTGGACATATTCTTTTCAAAACGGTATTCGATTCGATTAAAATTTTAATAGTTCAAATATCAATTTATTATATAATACACGGATGGCTAGCTCATCTTAAGAGCTACAATATGATCAAGGACCATAGGTGGTTGAACATTAAAATCTTCAGCATTTGTAGGGCTGGCAAAGTCACCATGTGCTATTCATTTAAGTATGACATCACGTTTTGTTGTGGAATTATATTAGATATCTAAAATCTTACAATACCACAAAGTAAGTAGAATTCCCAACTTATTTGATCTTGCATTTAGACTGGCGGATTTCACCCTGCTGGAGATATTCGATTTAGAAAAAAATACAAACCATTGAATTTCAAATAACATATGTGTCTTGAGTCGATTTGAAATTCATCGTAGTTAATAATGTAAGTGCTTGATTCGATAGTAAATTCAAATTTAACAAATTCATCGGAACAAGTCAAACGGATTTAAAAAAATCAATTCATGATTTTATTTAGGTTATAATAATTTCGGTGATGTAGTTTGAAATAATTTAAATATTATCAACCTATTTTTGGGCTGATTTGAAAGCAGCGCTGCGATCTGTGGGCTGTCAATGTACCTTTTGTTTATAATATTTATTGGCCCCTCTGTTTCTACTTTTGAGCCCATATAGTATCCACCATACGGATATTCGGAGGCCCGCTTAAAATTTTTGAAGCAATACGAAAGCAAAACTTACATATTTCTCAATTAAATTGCATAAAATATTAGTTAAACCCCCATTTACCTTAGGTACAAAAATATAGGGGCTGTAAAGCAAAATCTGAATTCAAAAACCCATACGGACACCTTTTTTTAGCTGCCTAGTTCAGTCTGATCCAAAAACCCATATAAAATTGTATAATTTCTTTCAATTATTTCTTGAATAAATGATAAATATATAATTAGAATTAAACATGAATCAGGAAAACATGAATTGACCAGATTTTGGATTGTTTGTGAGCCAGACTCTCTCAGTTTTGTGTACGTATATATGAATATCAGGAGATCGGGAAATAATTAAGAAATTAAGAACCATATGTTAGACCAGATAAAACACTTTTAAATATACACGATAGTCATGATACCGATGGTAGGATTATACAATAAGATTCCATAATTTTCCCGTGTGCTGATCTACGAAGAAGAAGAATCATGGAACAAAACGAGATTGTGTATAATCAAATCATTATTTGTACATATTATTACAAGATGAAACTACCTACTCATGTCGAACGACATCTTCTAAACAAACTTAAAATAAATCTAACTATCTAAGAAACTCTGATCTAACTTTGAAGCACAATTTGTACAATCCAATGATTTGCATATTATTATTAACATTGATCACATATTGACCCATTCGGATCCATCAATGAATGTAAGAGAAATAAAAGGCTTGGCTTCTTCGTCGGTTAGCTCCCTGGACCAAGACACTCTTCCTGCATGACTTGCCCCTGCTCCACTGCACTTGTATTGCCCATAGAATACAGTCCTGCAATCACCCAACACATAGTAAATTAATCACTCTTATTATTAGCACCAGAAGCTAGATATAGTTAATTACATATACATTCCCGGAATTTATAATTGTAACAAAAAAATCTAGGTAACTTTGATATGTCTCTCTCGATCTTACATTTATTCTCGTTAAGTTTTTAAAATTACATGCACGTGTATTCCCTCAGGTTTTTGTTTATCTTGCATATTCCCTGAGGTTTTCGAAAACCGAATGCTCACCAGTAAATATAACATCACAAGATACGACTTTCAGGGTGGCCATAATTAATTTGTTTAATTTCATTTATAATATAGAAATTACGAAGGTATGTATATAATTAGTACTTACATTTCTCTGGAGGGATCTCCCCAATTATACCATCCCTTTGGAATGATAATATTGTCCATATGTGTGTAGGCAAAGACAACCCTAGAAAAAGCTCCCCATGCTCTTCCCAGGTACAGTGCGCCTGAGCCCGTGACTTTACAGTTCACGAAGGAGAAACCACTGTCGACGTCTAATATGCTCTTTCTTGCTTGTGCTGTCACTGCTCCTATCGCTCCAGCTATTGCATGAACCGCACAGTTCTGCACCGTACGCCTCAATTATTGTTAGTATCCATATATAGCTACAGATTTTTCAACCATCTAAATACATATCTTAGGAATTTTTACTTACAGAAAATCCCATTTTTTTCTTTTTTCAATCAGTACTAGATATCAAATCTTTTAAATTATTTGTAATCTATTATAATTGAACATCTGATTATGAACATATACCAGCACCCATCTTTTTGATAATTCAACTGTATACGTCACGTTGCCGTAAAAAATCTCTTGATTTTGGAGAGTAATTTATTTATTTACCTCAAACATGGAGAGGCCATTCCCAAAGATGAAGTCGACGGAGCCTTCAATATAGCAATCTTTGTAATAATGCCTTCCTAAATGATCGTATAGTGTGTCCTGTGCACCCAAGAACTTACAACCAACAAGTGAAGCAGTGTCCGCAGATATCCTAAATGCCACGGCTTGCTTCCCCACTGCTCCCGGCGTGGGAACCGGCGCCGTATTCTGCACTCATTGTTCAGTTTAATAATTAATCGCTACCTAAATGGGATTACCATTAGGAATAATAGCAAAATATTGTGACTTTTTGGTATTTTTTAACAAATCAAATCCAATAACGATGTTTCTTTTAAAAAAAATTTCCTCTCTTTTTCCTAAGTTCCACATCAGGAATCTGGCGTCATGTTAGTGTTCCAGCGCAAATAGAAAGACCGTGTACAATTTTTTTTTGCAAAACTAGACCTATCTGGTTATCTTCCTCGGCATTTGTGCAAATCTTTTTTTCACTTTTAGATTGAAATTAAATTTGATCAGTTAGGTGATCAAAATCAAAATTCGATCAACTTACATGCTCCATGTTTCTAAAAAAGGAAATTAATATAGAGATATAGATATGTATAATTTAAATAGGATTATTTAATTACCTTGACTGTAATATTTTTGGCTATGAAATATGGAGAATTGACTGCAAAAGTTGCGGAACCAAATGTACCGAGAGGCATGCCATTTGGGCCAATAGTCTGGGAAGTATCGCCCCATTGAATAATTGTTTTTTCTGCTCCTGCGCCCTCTATGCTTATAAATGATTTGGTTGCTGGTATTGATACCTTCTCCCTGCATGCAATTAAGTCTTTACATAATTGCAATTAATTACTACTAAAATTTAACTAGTAACGACTAATTATAAATATGTCATGTAGCTGAATTGTCTCATTTCACCCATCCTCTCTCCGAGTTCAAAACAAAATACAAAGAAAATAAATAAGCACGTGTAAAAAGACAAAATACAATTACTTCATCGGATTTTTGAGATAGTGTATGTGCGATAACTACAACAGGAATAAGATAGTATTAATTGTGGTAATTCATGAGAATGGAACATGTGAAAGAAAGCCAAAGGCTCAAGGATCGATACTCACGTGTAAACTCCTGCATGAACCTTGATGACAACCCGGACAAGATTGATTATCGGCAACGAGTCGATGGCGTCTTGAATGCACGTAAAGTCCCCGAGTCCTGCGTTCTTATCGACCGTGAGAAAAAAAGAAGGGGTCACCTTATTCTTCGCAGCCTTGAAAGAGGTGTGCTTCAGCTTCCCAACAAAACTAATCCATTTCATGAATTGTAGCTCCGAGTGTTGAGCTTGTGTCGCGTTCACTTTCACTTGCTTCCCCGCATCACTTTGCTTTGGCTTCAATTCTTGCGTCGTGTTCACTTCCATTTGCTTCCCGGCAGGACTTTCCATTTGCTTCCCCGCATCACTTTGCTTTGGCTTCGATTCTTGCGTCGTGTTCACTTCCATTTGCTTCCCCGCATCACTTTGCTTTGGCTTCGATTCTTGCGTCGTGTTCACGTCCATTTGCTTCTCGTCATCACATTTCTTTTGCTTCGATTCTTGCGTCGTGTTCACTTCCACTTGCTTCCCCGCATCACTTTTCTTTGGCTTCAACTGTTGCGTCGTGTTCACTTCCATTTGCTTTCCCACATCACGTTTCTTTGGCTTCAACTCTTGCGTCGTGTTCACTTCCATTTGCTTTCCCACATCACTTTTCTTTGGCTTCAACTCTTGCGTCGTGTTCACTTCCATTTGCTTCTCCTCATCACTTTTCTTTGGCTTCGACTCTTGCGTCGTGTTCACTTCCATTTGCTTCCCCGCATCACTTTTCTTTGGCTTCGATTCTTGCGTCGTGTTCACTTCCATTTGCTTCCCCGCAATTGGCTTCGATTCTTTCGTTGTGTTCACTTCCATTTGCTTCCCGGCATCACTTTTCTTTGGCTTCGATTCTTGCGTCGTGTTCACTTCCATTTGCTTCCCCGCATCACTTTTCTTTGGCTTCAGTTCTTGCGTCGTGTTCACTTTCATTTGCTTCTCATCCGAACATGACTCCTTTGGCTGCAGTTCCTTTAAGTGGCAAAGTGTGTGGCTCGCATTTAGAAGTAGAAAAAGGAAACTAAAATACAAAATTTGCTTGAAATTCAACATTTTTAAGAGAGAAAGTGGTGTTTTAATTTGGAGCAGTTGCTTCAAGTGGAAGAGGGCGTGGTGGCTTATATATGGGATTGTCATACACTAACTAAAGATTGGTTATCCGTGTATCTTTATTAAATTGGTCGGTATACAATGCATTATATATTTATAGAACAAAAATATGGTTGTGATTAAATTGGTTTTCTTTTATTGGAGAAGAGATCGAGAGGGGTCACGGGTGAATACTAACTACATATATGGAATGTGGGGCTTCGCTCGCACTATTGAGAGCTTTATTTGGCGCATAAAAAGGGCTTCGTGTCGTGTATTTTTCCTTTTGTTGTTGTGGTACCACCCGTGCCTCTGTTTATGTTTGTGGGTTACAAAAAATAAAAAAATTGTTAGTTCCTTTTGTGAACTTAGAAACAAACAAATTAGAAGAGACTAAAAAATAAAAATGGGAAAATTTGTCTTATTTTTAACTAACTGATCATAAAAATAGTTTAATATATGCTACATCAGAAGTGTTACTTCTTATATATCTTTATACAAGAAAGTCATATGATTATCTAAATGGGAAAACGAAGTCATGTGACTTATAAGAAAATCATATGAAGATCTCGTATTAAATCATACAAGACGTAACATAGATCAAGTCAATGAGCATATATGTAAGTTGATCGAAATAAACTATTTGATATTATATCATTCTCCAAGCATCAATGATTAAAAATCTAGACACGTCAGTTGTAAACATATATTCGTATCTGACTGACGAAAGGATATCACTTCTACATAAGAAAGCAACAAGGACATGAAGCAAATCATTTATTACAATTAAAAGGGAATTAGATCAATCTTGCAATAGTGCTGTTTGTCTTAACCAATGAAAGAAGAATTCTTTATTCTACATGGGAGAAGCCTCAGCATCCACCATTGGTTCAAGCCGCCTTTGTGATGTAATTAGCCAAAAAAAAAAAAGTTAGAATAATAAATTGGTAACATTCGGTACGGACATAATTTCTTTATATATTTGCGATCATATCAAGTGATGATAATGGAGTGGTTCTTAATTTGGAGTCCATGCGTAGCTAATTTGTTGTGCATTTAGCTCGGTCAAATCAAAATTTTTTAGACAAATATTGGGATTTTTTGAAGATAGTAGTAAGATTTGAGTTTTGAAAGCTTATATAAAATATATACTTTGATTATTATACATAAAAAGTAAAATAAAATGAGAGTATAATGGTTAATAGAAAAACATAGAGAAAATGATCATTCAATGCACATTTAATTTCTTAAAAATTATTTAAGTTTTAATGTGTGGTTTTTCATTCAATTAAAATTAATTATTTTAAATGGTAAGAAAGACTTATTTCTAAAAGTCTGGGGAGATGGAGTAGTCAGAGTCGGTGGTCATATTGTGATGCGCGCTACTAGGAATCGGGAGTAGCTTCTTGTCGGAACTTGCATGTACGGTAAAACCAGAAATGATGGGACGACGTATCGGAAATTCATTAATGATCTCGAACATCAATGATATCTACGACCAAACTTCCGATGCGAGCATTTACATGATCTCTCAAGACTTGAGCATCGATACAAACAGCTATTGGATGGGGGGTGACATTCACTGGCTTTGAGGTGGACAAAAAGTGACAATGGACGATCTTCTAATATAAAAATTTCCAACTATGACCTATTAAATAGAGACAATATATTATATATATTATATATTATATTGTTTGGCTTTCTATCAACCTTCTTAGATGTAATCATAATCAAGAAATTAATGCATGAAGACAAACAAGTATCTATGGAAATCTACGCCTCAAACAAGCCAATCCACACCCGAAAAAGATTCCAAGAAAGATCGAAAGTGACCCCAATCCATCAAAGCAACTGGAAAACCTGCAACACTCTTTCTTCTTCAAGCTGCCCACCATTTTCCTACAACCTTTGACTCTGTACTATGTTTAGGGCCGCCATAGTTTCGAGCTCATTAGCCATAGCCACTTCCATTTGCTTCCTCTTCTTCGCCCCACAGAAATCTTTCTACCACTCCCTCTTCCTATCTTCTTCGTTTTCAAGCAACGAATCAATCTCCAACCACCTTTACACGCTCACTAAACGGCCCCATATCGCCGGCTCCGCCGCCAACGCCGAAGCCGCCGCCTATGTTGTGTCCACCCTCAA
Organism: Primulina huaijiensis; assembly: GCF_012295235.1. NCBI lineage: Eukaryota > Viridiplantae > Streptophyta > Magnoliopsida > Lamiales > Gesneriaceae > Primulina > Primulina huaijiensis. The sequence goes on from NC_133307.1 coordinate 29,147,374, forward strand.
GTCCTACGACGTTCGAGCCCATATAAGACCTTATTACACCGCCTTGACTTACCCAGTCCGCCGTTCTCTTACACTAGCGCCCACCATTCATGATTTACCGGTTGAGCTGGATCTGGAACAAGAGATTTACGAGGATGACCCGTATGCGGATGTGGCGGATCAAGTCACGCCCACATTCCACGCTTTTGCTAAATCAGGCACCGCTGTTGGGCTCGCGGTGTACGTTAACTACGGGCGGGTGGAAGACTACGCGGCGTTGCGAGCAATGGGTGTGAATGTTTCGGGTTGGATTGCTTTGGCGAGGTATGGGAAGATATATAGAGGGGACATAGTTCAGAATGGGTATGCAGCGGGTGCCATTGGGGTTGTGATTTTTACAGATAGGAAGGATTATGGTGGGGGTGGACGGGATGCAAAATGGTTTCCTGATGAGAAATGGATGCCTCCTAGTGGGGTTCAAGTGGGATCAGTTTATAGTGGAGTTGGGGATCCGACTACACCGGGATGGCCTAGTACTGAGTGGTGTGAGAGGATTACAAATGAAGAGGTGGAGAAATCCGGGGACGTGCCGTTGATACCGTCTTTACCAGTTTCTTGGGAATCCGGGGATGTGCTTATGAGGTCGATTGGTGGAATGGTTGCGAATGAGGATTGGCAGGGAGGAGAAGGTGCCCCTGTTTATAGAGTTGGACCTGGACCTGGAGTTTTGAATTTAACTTATGAGGTGAGCAACAATTGTCACATGCCATTTTGAGCTGCTAAATAGTTTAAAAGATTAGAGTTGCTAGGTTAGCTCTTACTAGGGATGAATTCAACAATGTTGAACATTAAAGTGAAAGCTTTTTAATCAAAAAATGTGTGTTTTGTCTAATGGTGAATGCATTTTACCTGGCTTTGCAGGGGAAACAAGTTATAAGCACTATTGAGAATGTGATTGGGATCATTGAAGGTGTTGAGGAACCAGATAGGTATACTTTTTTCAGAATGATGCCTGTATATATCTGTTATGAAACTGAAACTTACTTGTGTGTGAGGCTAAATCTACGATTGTTCGTTAATTATGGCTGAAAGCTTGATACTTGGTGGTGAATGTTAGATTTCCTTGTTATGCTAAACATTACATGTAACTAGGAAGAAAGAATGGGGAATGTACAAGACATGAATATACTTCCCGTAACGAGTTCTTTGCGCTCGCAAAATTTGTTATCATTGTTAGATATGTCATTCTGGGCAATCATCGGGATGCATGGACGTTTGGAGCTGCTGATCCTAACAGTGGCACAGCATGCCTTCTTGAGGTGATTACAGCTTGAAGCGAATACATCTACCATCCTTTTACAAGTGAATAATTTCGTGTACATGCATAACCGTCCGAACTGGTTTGATGCAAATTATTAGGTCGCAGAAAGGCTGCAGAAGCTGCAGAAAAAAGGATGGAAACCTAGACGGACGATAATATTATGCAATTGGGATGCTGAAGAGTATGGCTTGGTCTCTCTCTCTCTCTCTCTCACACAAATGCTACAAGCTATTAAGTCCATTATCAAGTAAATACAGATTGTAAGTTTATTTGCTGTTCGTAGATAGGATCCACAGAATGGGTTGAAGAGAATAGACAAATGCTGGCCTCGAGGGTTGTTGCTTACCTGAATGTTGATGTAGCAGTTTCAGGAGCCGGATTTGAAGCATCTGCGACTCCACAGCTTGATGAACTGATCATACTAGCTGCTAAGCAGGTACTAGTTAGGTGATAGAGTCTGTTTGTTACCGTGAGCAATAAAAAACGGCATATGGCAGCTTAGTTATCATTCAAAATCTCATTTTTTAAGGTTCAAGATCCAGATAACTCATCTCAAACAATCTACGATTCTTGGATTGACTCGACAAAAAGTACTTTGGTAAGTGCTTTGGTGATCTATGTTGCAAAATGACCGAACATAGGGCTTGGGCCATTCTAGTTTCTAAGATTTTAATACAAATATTACTAATAACTACAGTTTTTGGTATGGTAACAAGCATGTGCTCATACAAGTTACGATCTAAATTTAGATGTTAATTTATTTTATAAATGTGACGCTTCTTGTTATCCTTTAAGGTTGGGAGACTAGGAGGTGGGGGATCAGATTATGCAGCATTCGTGCAACACATAGGTGTTCCATCTGCAGATTTAGCCTTTGGAGGAGGCAAGTAAAAAGCTAAGCATCTCTAGCAATTCATACATGGTCTGAATGATCAGTTGACATCCTCAAACGTAAGGCAAGACTATGGGTTTAGAATATGAAACAGAAAAGGCCGCAAAAACAGAATCTTGTAAAAGGCTGCAATTCATGGAACTTAAATCAGTTCGTCTCATTTCATTCAAGCTTTGAAATGTAATCATATAATAGCAGAAAAATAAATTAGCAAACAGTAGTGCGTGTTCCCATTCTAACATATATGTTCTCAATAATCAAATAATTGGAAACGGATGTTGGAATAACCTTTCTCACAATCAGTAGCATTTAGATGGATTGATCCACGAAAAGCACGAATAGGGTCTGCTTATTTGTTGATAGAACTTGTCGCTTGCAGGTTACCCTGTTTACCATTCAATGTATGATGACTTCGTTTGGATGAAGAAATTTGGCGATCCATTGTTTCAGAGGCATACAGCAGGTTTGTTGTGCATTTTATTCTTACCATCAAACTTTAGTGTGCCTCCCGATTTTATTTATTCCCCGATTGTATTGGTCAAACAGTGGCAAGTCTTTGGGGTTTAGTAGCGCTCAGGCTAGCTGACGAGGAAATTTTACCTTTTAATTATCTGTTTTACGCCCTTGAGCTTCAGGTATGTGTCGGAACTACACTTGCTGATTTTATATGGTCAGAGAAACACCTAATACATAACTGTAATATTTTGAAAATGATTGAAACAGAAAAATGTGGAGGATTTGCAAGGTGATGTTTCGGGTAGAGATATCACACTTGCTCCCCTATTCAAGTCTATAGATGAACTGAAAAAAGCAGCCATAGAGATAAATGACAAGAAAAAGGTGATGGTTACTTTATAATCAGCATTTGCATTTAAAATTGGATGAACTGAACTGTGCCATTATATAGTCATTACAAGGAAGAAAAGGTTGGACGTGGATGCGGAAAGATAACCAGAATTCAGTTCGAGAGCTGAATGATCGACTTATGATGACAGAACGTGCTTTTACAGATGGGGAGGGGATTCCTGGAAGACCGTGGCACAAACATTTGGTATGTTTCATTCTATATATTAAGGAACCAACACGTGTAATATACAAGTACCTAAAGGCTAAAGGTTATTATACATACACACACATACACGTGTGCGTTTTTGTATATATAGTTTTATAATTAGTTTTTGTCTGAATTGGGAATATCTGAGTCATATCTAATTCTACATTTGGTTGATTTCAGATATATGCGCCATCAAAGTATAATGATTACGGTTCGAAGTCCTTTCCCGGGATAGACGATGCAATTGAAAAGGCGAAGAGCTTGAATACTTCTGATTCATGGCGTTCTGTACAACATCAAATTTGGAGAGTTGCAAGAGCCATTACACAAGCTTCCTTGTGCCTCAAGGGTGAACTAAAATGAATGCTCGATGCAAACTAATTGGCTCGGTCCTGTATATATATCACGGCGAATGGAAAATGCTCGATATGACTCGTTACGAGCACTAATATCTTGCATGTTCAGAGCAAAATTTGTGTTCATAGATGTTTAATTAAGAATAATTATAAACTTGGACTCGGTATTTTGATAATTCGATGTGATGGTATGGTTGTTCCACCACATTTATACAAAAACTTTCAAATACTTTGTTGGAAGAGAAGAAATTTAAATCTTAAATCTCATTGTGACACATTGAAATCCACAAATGATGCATACAAACCGTGCACACAGTGATGGTTCATATATATATTGTTGAATTGCAATGCAATTGATATTGAAAATGAATGAAAAATTACACTCCTTTTTTCCTTTGTTACCACTACACCTATTTATAGTCTAAACATTACAGATAATTATAGTAATAATATCTCTAATTGCTAATTACAATAATTACCATAATACAAATATTTCCTTATCATCTCCTACAATCATGCTGAATGATTGTCTTCCATTAATACCATTAATCAACATTCCCCCTCAAGATGGTGTGTGTATATCTGTCATACCCATCTTGCACATGAAAGGGTGAAACACTTTAGCACACAAGCCCTTAGTAAAGACATCTGCTAACTGGTTTCCAGAATTGGTATAGCTGATTCTTAAGCTTTGGTCATCCAACTTTTCTTTGATAAAGAATCGATCAATCTCAATGTGCTTAGTACGATCATGCTGAACCGGATTATTGGCAATGCTTATAGCTGCCTTATTGTCACAATGTAGCTCTAGAGGCTCTTCTTGAAAGAGTTTAATGTCTCGCATTAGCTTCTTGATCCATAACAATTCACACACGCCTTGTGCCATAGCTCTATATTCAGCTTCGGCACTTGATCTAGCAACCACGGTCTGTTTTTTGCTTCTCCAAGTAACCAAATTTCCACCGACGAAGACACAATATCCAGAAGTAGACCTTCTATCATTAGGAGATCCTGCCCAATCCGCATCAGTGTATGCATTTATTCCCAAATGGCCATTGTTTGAAAGAAGGAGACCTTTCCCAGGACTAGATTTGAGATATCTTAGTATCTGATAGACAGCTTCAAGATGTGTGGATCGAGGCCGATGCATAAATTGACTTACTACAATTACTGCATAGGCTATGTCAGGCCTTGTATGAGACAAGTAGATCAATTTCCCGACTAATCTTTGATAGCGATCAATGTCGACCAACTCACTGACGTCTTCTTTCAACTTGTGATTTGCTTCAATTGGGGTATCCGCTGGTTTACAGCCTAACATTCCGGTTTCCTTCAGCAAGTCTAGGACATATTTTCTTTGAGAGATAAATATACCCTTGTTTGATCGAGCTACCTCTATTCCAAGGAAATATCTTAGTTTGCCCAAATCTTTAATCTCAAACTCAGTGGCCAAATGTTTCTTTAGTCTCGTCATCTCTTCTTGGTTGTCTCCGGTCATTATGATATCATCGACATATACAATGAGGATGGTAACCTTACCATTGAGATGTTTGATGAACATAGTGTGATCTGCATTACTTTGCTTGTAGCCAAGAGTAATCATTGTTGCACTAAACCTACCAAACCATGCCCGAGGTGATTGTTTCAAGCCATAGAGAGCTTTTCTTAATCGACAAACCTTTCCTTCAGTTTTCTGACACGAGAAGCCTTGAGGGATTTCCATATAAACTTCTTCTTCCAATTCTCCATGTAGAAAAGCATTTTTTACATCAAATTGTTGTAGGTCCCATCCAAGATTAGCAGCACAAGACAAGAGGACTCTCACCGAGTTCATCTTAGCAACCGGTGCAAAAGTTTCTTGATAATCGATCCCATAGGTCTGAGTATATCCTTTGGCTACCAATCGGGCCTTTAACCTTTCAATAGAGCCATCTGCGTTATGCTTCACAGTGTATACCCATTTGCATCCAACCGGGATTTTACCCGAAGGTTAGTCAACAAGCTCCCAAGTCTCATTTTTTACCAAGGCCTTCATCTCTTCTACCATGGCACCTTTC
>NC_133307.1:29156042-29181502 GCF_012295235.1 Primulina huaijiensis
ACACACACACATTGCGAGTATGCACCATTTGAAGAGTAGAATCAGAACATACTAGAAACAAAGGACCCAACAAGTAGGCTTACAGAGACGTTATAAACAGTTCATTTTATCTCCTGGGATAAAAATTTCTAATGCATATTGCATGATAACTTAGTCCAAGCAAACTGTACAATAAGCTGTAATGAGATGCCCCCCAAGGGCTTGATTATTCGAGGAACTTAACTATAAGTTTCTATATCTTAATGAATACATTTTTACTTGTATTCTAACTAAATATGTGCAACAAAACCAGTAATGTACGAATGTGAAGGACCCTTACTTCCATACCTTTATGGCTCCGTCTCTACTGCTTGATATCAGAAGTCTCTGGTTAAATTTCACAGAAGCCAAAGAGAGGATGGAATCATGGTGACACCCTGCAGAATCTGTGGCGGCGGCAGCAATTATAGCTTTTCTAGTCAATTTGGTAGCCAGTGGTCGTCTCTTTGCTTCCTGCTTGGAATTGCGCCAGAAAATAGTCTAAGTACATGTTTATGGATTATATGGAGATAACATGTTTCATCTTTTAAATAAAGAAAAAAATTGCAACGTGATTCAGAAAATAAGGCATGCCAAAATAATTTATTTAAAACAGGTGATGGCTTTTAAGGGGGTTCAAGTATTCAGGACTCATCTTCAAAGGAAGTTCCACAATCATACAAATTACAAGTGCCATACCGACTCTACTTCAAATCTCTTTTCTTTCTTGCTTTTATTTCATAACAAACTCGGAAAGCTGACATAGCAAGTTGCAAGTCCCGCAAAGAAGATTTTTTTAATCAGATTTTTAAAACTTCAATAACACCATTAGCAGCAAAGAACAGAAACTGGAGTTGAGTATTTCTATAGGCTTTAAAATGTAAATAATCAATAACCAACACAGCTTTTGCTCTGTCAAACTTGGTTGTGATGTACAAGTGGAAATCCACCATAATAAGATGTATATTCCCTTACAAAAAATATCTGACCAGTTTAGGTTTTAAAGAACTTTTACTGCACCAATACCAACTGGAACAGAAAATAAGAGGCAGATCTTAGCGGCTGATTACCTGCACAACTTGCACCCCAAAGCTAGATTTTGTCTCATAAAAATCATCATTTCCAACTCCTTTAATACATGGTCCACATACACAATAACTCCTATCCGGGCTACATATACAAACAATAACATCCATAAGATGAGCAAAATTGTACATAAGAGGTAAATGGAATACAAAAACAGAAACCTCAATCTCAAAAGAAAACAAATGAGTACCTGCAATGGTTCCATCGGCGTATCTTCAAGTCAGTTCCCCCAGTTAAAAGATCTCCACCAGGCAATGGAAGCAACGCACGGATACCAGGAAGACGAGGGGGAGGTTCATTCAGCTCATCAATCCTGTACTTCGAATTCAAATTTTGCCTCAATTCTGATTTAGTGTTGGTCTTAGCAGACGGTCTAGTGAGAGCCCATGACGACTCATAATTCTCAGCTTCACTCTCATTGTTTGCTGCCCTCAACACCTACAAAAATGAGTGATGATTCCATACTAGACTGACTAGCCAGAGGTTCCTAGCTAAAATTTCACCACTGGAAGTAATGACAGCTTTTCGAAGATCTTATGTATGATATGGAGAATCCAGATAATGCTCATGGCAAGTGGTGACAGATCTAATAAAAGTAACCATCTCAATACAACTTTTTTTCTCCATGTACATTTTGATCTTTCTGGTATAATAAACACACGGTATACACCCATGTTTCTCAGTTTCATAATCGAAACAAATAGCAGTGTTACTTTACAAAACTTCAAATTAAATATTGCCTCACTCAGAAGCATAGTCATGCATCATACAAGAAAGAAGAATAATAAAATGGATACAGTTACACAAAAATAATAAAAATATCATTTAACAAGAAATAATTTTTCATTTAACGTGTCAACATCATGGCGCTGTGCAATGAGAAATAAACAGGGGAAAATACCACAAAACAGGAAATATGACAACAGAATATTCTGTACCTGGTGGCGGCTACCATTTTCTGCATTCCAAAGTGAAACTTCATTACACCCAGCAGCAACATATACCAATGGTCTTGTAGCCACAGACAAGGGCGTACCAGCAGGAGGAACAAAAAGACACATCTTTTCAATAGGGCATGCAGGAGAATATTGCCATGAGTTAACAGGTATGCAGAATCTCAGATCCCACAAAGTCAGCACACCCCTTGATGATCCCGATATGAACCAATTACCACAAGGGTCTGCCGCCAGAGAAGATATATAGCCCTCCTCAGGAAGCACTTTTGTACGCCAGGCACGAGAGATTGTTCTTGTATCCCAGAGATGGATCCCACAATTTTGTGTGCTGCATAGAATTGTTTTGCCAGTACTTCCATCTGCAGAGTAGTTCAGAAGGCTTAGTATAGCCCCTTCTCCAAAACCATTCTTTTTAATATCAGTGATACCAGAATAATTTTCAACAACATTGCCAAGCCCTCTAGAGATGTGATCAACAGAAAATAAATGTATCATCCCATCACTTGCCCCAACAACAATTTGCATAGAACCTCGAAGCACAGCACAACACAGTGCTCGACTACCACCCAATGAATAGGTTAGCCTAGACCTAAATGAGATGTCCTTCTCCAGCTTCTTGCAATCCCATATCTTAACAGTAGAATCTTCAGAAGCACTAACAAAAAAATGTTGGTCCATGGAAATAGAAATATCATTGACAGCAGACTTGTGCTCCTGGAGATGTGCAACCAACACACCCCGAGGCCTCCAGCCTGAATCTGGAACGGTAGATGACCAAGCTGGAGGGGATGGTCCAGCAGCCTCAGTATTTGTAGAGTGATTTTCTATTGCAGCAGAACTCCTTTTCGTCCTATCAGACACTCCCACTTCATTAAATCTGCTAGTAATACAGGTAGTTTCATCAATTTCTCTGTCTTCTACTTCGTGCACCACTCTCCGCAATTGTGCAGGGCCATTACCAACATAAATCGATCCCGATACTAGCTTAGGAGCTGGGATCGTACTGGCTAAACTAAATGATTTATTTATTGGATCCATCCAAGGCAAGGAGGAAGAACTAAAATCTAAAGAATTTTGTGGAAATGAAGAGTCAGATGCAGCAGGAGTAGCGCTACCTGTTCTCTTGTTGTCAATCTTAAAGTAGTACAAAGGTATGCTTTCTGATGATTTATCAATAAAGCTGTTCATGCAACTCATTTGTGGTGACATAAATCCGGACAACTGAGACTTTTCTGAGGCTACACGATCTTTGTCTTCCTCCATGCTCGAATCATTTCGTATTAATCGTCCCATGGATTTTAACTTACTGTTGTTATCATCCGAATCAGTTAAATCCATGTGTTCCCCTGTGTTACCAATAAAGTTATGGTGTATATCATCATGTTTTGACTCTGACCAACACTTTACTGGATCCAAATCCTTGACGTTTTTCTGGATCAATTCTACATCTTCCAATTGCTTAGATTGTGATGACGTGCTGTACCAAATCTTTCTCTGTCTCTCAAGCATGTCTGAACTTCTGGTGTTTTCTAAAACTTGATAATACAATTCTCTCGAGACTGATGGCTTCAGACACGAGAGGACAGCTTTTTCTGAGGCTAAAGATGCTGGTTGTCTACGTAAGAAAGGACGTATGAGTGGAACCATAAACACATATGAATCAATTGCTCCTAAGTTCTCACTACATGATGCAATGAAGGTGACAGCTGACCTCCTGATCCACTTACTGGGATAGCATAACAGAGGAACAGCACGCTCTATCATTTCAAGCAGGATCCTCTTCCGTAAATAATTTCTTCTGCACAAGATAGCTAAGCAAACTAGTGCATTGACAATAACTGGCTCGGTTACATCATTTAGCGCTTGTTCAATGTAAGGTAAGAGATATTCCTCCACACTTCGCTGGCCCACAAAAAAGCAGACATATACTATTTGCCCATAAAATACAGCCCTTAGCTGCTCATCTCGATCATTCAAAAAAGCCGGGAGCATAGGCAGCAAGAAGTCATTGCTCTGCTTCTGGCCCAAAAACCAACAAAGGTTACCGATTTCATGCAAGAGTGCTCTCCTAATGTTAGGCGTTTGCTTTGGACCCATTACAAGTTCTTGAATGACCTCCGAAATAGATTTTCTCAACTGTGTAAGCTGTACATCAGCACTCACACTCTGTGGCTCATCAGAACTTCCTTTGGTTATAAATGACTTCTGCAATAAACTTGCTTCATTAAGAACCCCTGCCTCAGTCAAGCTTTTTGAGTGAATGAGGAACCCATAAGAAGTCAGTGCAAGCTTAGATATATTGCTGGCATAACAAATTCTAACACTTTCCTCAGGATCGTCAGGAAGCATGGAAAGCATAGGAAGAATATATTCCGGAAAAATTTTGGCATCACTAGGAGGAAAATCTCTGACTAGAGGAAGAATGTCGCACAAAGCCTCTAAGGCAGCACAGCGTACAATTGCAGCTGAATCTGAAAACAAAGCTATAATGTAAGGAAGGACACGTTGCAGTCGATCTTCGTCATCGATATACAAAGAACAAGATTTCAGCAGTAGGACAGCAACCCTCCGTATAAAAGGGACCTTTACATTTCGAATGCACGAACAAAGAAGCGAGGCAATCAGTACCATACCCTCACAGCTAATCATATCATTAGGTAATGGAACAAAAGGCACTCCATAAGTGTCTGATTGATTGTCATAATCCAATATCATTGAGGTCGAATCTGTCATTGTAATCTTTTTCAAGAAGGGAAGGTGACTTCGTTGGAATATAGTGGAGATGCTTTGAATCAACTCCCCAGGTCGCTGCAATCCGTTTTGCTTCTGATTTTGGGAATAACCTGACTTAACCACACTATCTGGCACTGGATTCATACCAAAATGACAATTGTTTTGCTTCACATCCCTGAGCAGTGTATTCACATCCCCGAGAAGATCGAGATGATTACGACTTGAGTTCTTCTTGGTTTCTTCACCTTTGTTCGAAAAATTATTTGCCCTTTTGATATCCTGTTTTGCATCTATCACTTGCGGCAATTGACTTATATCATTTGGAAAAGTTTCCATAGAAGAGATTATATCATTGCCAGTCCTATTGCCTATCATTTGCCTAAGTATTTCTTGGAACGAGGTCTCACAAGCTAGAACCTGCAACGGAAATAATTGTAATTGAAAAACCTAGGACAGCTAATCAACAATACAAAAGCGTTATCCAAGTTCCTTACCTTTGCATCAGAACTCAGAGGATTTAACAAGGAATAGAATTTGTGAAGAAATGGTGAAAAGTAAGTCGGAAATACAACTACTGCATAGTTCTGCAGGTAGCTCTCAGCAGGCAGTCTTGACTCTGAATCCAATTGAATCATATGAAGAATCATTTTACGAATTCCTGAATCTGGAATCTGCAGTCATAGAGAAGACAAAACAATATCTTAGTATTCTGGGAATTGACATTTTATGAATTCCTGAATCTGGAATCTGCGGTCATAGAAAAGAACAAAACAATATCTTAGTATTCTGGGAATTCAATTCAAGAAAGTGTTTCTGATAGTTTATTGTCGCTTAAAGATGAGATGTTACTTGCAGAATTATTCGACAAATTTTAGCCAGAGACAGATAGTAGGTAAAAGTAAACAACCGAAAAAAGCGAACGGAAAACTTAACCAGAAAGGGATCCATATGCATAAGAAGGTACCTTTTCCAGATGCTGGCTAGGGTCATACTGTCCTCTTCGATATGCAAGAAGTTGAGATAGCTCAAACAATGGTTGACCTTCAAGAAAAAGCTCAGCAATCACACACCTAAAAAGGAAAGTTCAAAACTTCAGGAATTTGAAACCAAATATGATAAATTTCCACTCAATAAAATGTGACATGAAAAAAACACTAAATTCAAGTGGTTATGCTGGCAAGATAATGGTGAAAAATATATTCTGAAACTAACAGCTCTTGAATAATAAATCCTCCTAAAAATGTCTCATATGATCCATAAAATAATTAAAAAAAATTAAAGACAATCAAGCCAGTAAAATAATGAATTGGCTGATAGAAGAAGGCATTGGATAACTAGATAACCTTTTTCAAAGCATACAAAAGTTGACAGAGAACGTATTCTGAAATTCTTCCCGTCTGCAGTGATCATTTTATAGATTTTGTTTATATTATCCAAATTGTAAAACGATGAAGTTAACAAATGCAGTCACTTGAGATATGATAAAAATAACCAGTATTTACCAGGTTAATGTGGAGACACGGCATTGCAGAATTAAAATAATAATAATAAAGCTGCAGGTTTCAGCTTACACTATACTATCACATGTCATTCACATTGAGTTAAAATTGAATAAAACATGTCATCAGTACTAACTTCATCGTAACAGCCCAACAGATTAAAATGATGGTTCCAACCATTTTGGTCCAACTTTCTCAGATAGGAAAAGCTAGTCAAATGGAACAGGGATTGCAAAATAAGACGTCAAAGCTTCAAGAAAATCATTTCCCATCCATGATTTAAATGCTCTAGATGGATTTATCCAACTAATAAAGGAGTTCTTCAAATGTTTGATCACTTGATCGCATCACCATGTAAGCAATCAATCATGTCTCTGATGAGAATTTCACCAAGGTTATCGCATCAAACAATAAAACTCTCACCCTACTGAAAAGATGTCCATTGCTGGCGTCAAATGTGCATCTTGTGCCATTTGCATCTTGCCTCCATGCTCATAAAACCTCTGAAAAATGTAGTGTATTATTTTATCCATGGTATGAGAAACAGAATCCTCCAAATATTAGAGAATGGAAGATACAATGTCAGCTGCATAAAACCCCACAGAGATCCATATTATTTTTTCAATTTATCTCCTGATAGATGATGGATACTTCTTTGCACAATTGCATCGAATTGTCGATTTCATTACAATTTCCTGATGACTGAAGCCCCTAAATTTCATGAGATTGTTGTGCACTCTCCATATTACAAAACGGGATGGGAATGAATTCGGGAATTATGATAGCATTATCAACCCATTTTTTTGTGCCTAAAAGGATCTTAAGATAATAGATTGCGATAGTGCTGTCCATAATAAACAAAAAGTTAAATGTCGATGAAAAAAAACTAAATCTTGCAAAGGTCAAGGCAATTTCTGAAGAGGATTGGTGATGCCACACTAGATTCTTCACATCGATTACAAAATTTTTAACTTAATTTCAAACGTTTCACGGGAAAAAGGAAGAATAAATTTGGAAAATTTTGTATAAACCCAGATCAACGACAACAAAAATCTAAGACGTTTAGAAAAAATCACCCTTTTTAAGGAAAATCAGTACCAGAACAATTTGATGATAAAATGGTAGTAAGAATCTATTGGTGTACTTTGACAGAGGGCAAGGGCAATCTTTGACAAGAAAAAGATAGCACATAAGGCGCACTTTGTGTAAAAAAGTAAAAAACAAAAAATGAACAGGTAGAAGATAAAAAAGAGGAGCGGAAAGAGGATATAAGATAGAATGCAAGTTAACATTATATTAATAATACTCATGTTGGATGTGAATCCAACATTCACATACAACCACATGAAAGAAGTCTAAAACTACAAGCCAAGCTAGCAGGTTCAAGATCTCATGAAATTAACATAAAAATACCACTCATCGACAACAGGATGATTTTCATCTCACTTAGCACATCAAACAGAAGTTATTGTACAGGGTTCAAGGTATGAATAAAGAGAATCAACGTAAAAGCAATTCCAAGAGCAGAACAAGAAAGTGAGAAGATAATCAAGCATGTAAGATAATCACGAGAAATAAACAAATGGTACAAGTGAATTGGTTTTGCTCACGTCTGCTTCCGCACTTGAAAGATCATGAGTTGATACTGTCACTTGCATATGGAATATGTCTCTTAGTGAAATAAATAGTAACACACCTAAAGTTTAACAAGATTCTCGTTGCATCAAACCACTAAAACATATAATCCCTTAGCTATGAATTGTTCAGGATGCAGGCATTGAAGCATTTATACATAGACTGAAGTTCTATGTGTCTATAACGTTATCATCGTCAACAGATGACCAGAAATGATCCAAGAAACGAAATAACCAAAAAAACAAACCTCAGGTGCAACATAACAGCGCCTTCTTTCGCCAGTATCAAAGAAAAACGAAAAATCAGAAGGATCATCATGCGGAATATATGTGGGCTTAAATGATGCGAAATCAGTAAGGTATAGCCAATTCCAGGAAGTAACCAGCACATTCTCACACTTAATATCGCCTGCAGCACATTCATTGACCAAAAAAATAAGTGGAATGAAAAATAGAAACCTTGCAGCTATGCACTTTGAATTTTCGGGTTCATCTCACCATGACATACTCCATGCTCATGGCTTTGTTTCACAGCATAAAGCAACTGCAAAATGCATTGAGTAAGTTTCTAAACGTGCGCATCTTTGGCACAATCACAAACTCTTACAGCATCAAAGAGATTTGAGAGAGAGACATGAACCTGAAATGCTAACCATTTCTTTTCAACAAGAGAGAGAAAAGGTCGAGTGCTCAACCGATCATGAAGGTGGTTAAAGAAATATTGCCTCAATAAATAAGCAGCTTTATCTGTTTCAAGCCAAAACTGCAAAATGAACCCAAAAATGGCATTAGTTTTAACTGTTTGGAACCTGACGAACTAATGGCAGCAATGAAATTCAATGCAACTAAAAACTCGAAAATGAGAAAATTTTGGGATATAAGCTTTACCTTTTACTGGAATTTCACGATGTAACTTGTCCAATTACTAATTCTACAAATTCACAACAAATTATCTCTTCAACACCACTACAAGAAGACACGACACAGAACACTCCTCACATGTATAAGCTTTGTGAAAATGACTATTCATAGCTTTCCTGATAATTGTTCATCCACTCTGAAGTCTGAATTTCATATTGCTCAATTCAACAGCAACCATACAAAGTACGTAATTACCCAATTCTAACAAAAGAACTGAGGAATTGGCACTTCGAGTAAACAATTTTCGGAATCCAATTACGCCAAGCACAAAAAGTTCAAACTACTCCAAAACTGTACTCCATCCTCTTCGAGTATTACAATTCATTGCGTTCATTACAAGAACCATAGCAGCAGCACCAATAACAATCAACGAAAATTATTATCGTCAAATAAAGAAAATCGCAAAGACGGATGGGGTAGATGATTAACCTGGAAGGGCCAAACGTGGGAGTGATCAAGGTTGGAAAAGACATCTCGAATGTGAGCAAGGCGGCGCTCGTAGTCTCTTAGAGTGATGGAATCGCCTCTCTTGAAGTAGACCTTAACCAGGACCAAACCCTCGTCATGCTTGCACAGTATGGATTTGAGGAAACGCCCCCTCCCCAACACTTCCTTCAACACCAAATTGTAAGAAGACGGCAAATCGTGCAGGTAATACTCCGTCGCCGAAGCCTGCGTAGTCCGCGCGATCTTGTTCCCCATTTTCCCTCCTCAATTCTCTATTTTCAACAAATCATACAGTTCGAATTGGGTCAAATTTGATCGACACGGGAGTAGAATTTCGAAGCTCTGGAATTTTAAAAAAGAAAGATTTTTGGCCGTGAAGACAATCAATTAAAGAACTCAGCCCATCATTTTTGCGGCAATGTCATACCCTGAATTAGGGAACTCCGGGCATAACCGGACCATTGATCCGACCCATTTGCCATCCATATCTTGTGTTTTTATTTCAAATCAATACACCAACATTTTCTATAATCCATTTTATTTATATATTTAAATAAAAATCAAAATGTAATTACAAAATAATAAAAGATTATGTTGCAATTTTTATAAAAAACAATTTTTGGTGTCCTATCGTGTCCTCAACTTTTATAAAATAACACGAAAAAACATGAATTGCATGCAACATGTATTTTTTTATGTAACAGATGTTTACTTAAAGACAAATATATTTTTAATTACAATAATTTATTAATTATTTTGTTAAATCTTTGTAAATCAAACCGATACGTAAATAAAAATTTATCCATCATTTAAAAAAGTTAACAAATTTTTGCGAAACTTTTAACCTCTAGGTTTATGCAACGACGGATGGTATCTAATAGGTATAGTCAAACGATATATCTTCCTAAGTTCCTACCCATCAAACGATTTTATGTTTTAACCATCTGCATCTGGAAAAATGATATATTCCCTCTTCAATGTGATATATGCTGCTCATTCAATCGAATGTTTTCAACAAGCTACGTATATTGTTTTTATGTGCCAATCACCAATGAAGCTTCATATGCAACAGAACAATTTTCACTACTGAACCTGATGTTGCGTGGCATTAATGGTAGTAACAACAGATCACAACGAAACAATAGCACCCGCAGAATCCATTCCACATTTAAATGAAGCAAAAAGGTGAGGATTAATTACAGCGAACTAAACAAGAAGAAACAAGCCCCGAACAAATTCGACTTATTAAGACCTATATACACAAAACGGGCCGGCGATCCAAAGATCAGGTCGCGGGCGGAGTAGAATCAACCACCTCGCGATCTTCGACGTTGGGATCGTTGGCATCCATGGTCACTGCTTCCTTATCCGCCAATCCGAGCTCGGCCGGGGAGTAACCGTCGCCCACCCACGTGAATTTGCCGCCGTGGCCACCTTTCTTGGGGGATCCATTCTTACCGGCGACCGATTTGCGGTCCTTCTTCGGCTCCGGACCGTTGGGGTTGATCACCGGCTTGACACTCTTGCTGGTGTTCTTCATCTTTGTTGGATCAATTTGGTCTGATTTATTTAGATTAGATTATATAGTGGAAATGGTGGGGTGGCGGTCACGTGACCGATAAGGACTTGAACGGTGAGGATAAGAACTCAGAATTAATTATTATTATATTTTATTAATATTTCATGCCAAGTTAGGGTAATAGTATCGTAAGGTAGATGAAACGTGTTCATTATAATATAGTTTACTGGAATATGTGGCGATGATAATGTGAATAAGATCAATAAATTCTATATCTTATAAACTAATTTTATTAGAAGAATTTCATATCTGATACGATTCATAAAAAAAAATATTTTTATGTCAAATTTGTTATTTTTATTTCAAATATGAATCAAATCAATTCGTGAATATAAATTTGTGAGACGATCTTACATATTCATTATCTTTTAATAATTGATACATTCACATACTAGTACCGAAATTTCCATAGATGTTATATATATATACAAGTATAAAGATTAGAGTCTCGTGTAATAATTATCTTTGGTTATTCGTGACATACCCATTTTTTCTTCCAAAATAATATGTCCTCATAATACCATGTTTTTAAAATAAAAAGTACAATAAAATAAATTTTGAAATATTAACTTTAATTTTTTAAAAAAAAAAATTGGATTGATTGCAACAATTGAATTATACACATAATATAACTATTTTCATGTTTATTTAACGAAGGCGAAATTTCAATTTTATTAATGAATACACAGTGAGTAACATTATTAGTCATATATCTTATATCAAATCGAAGACGGTCATGTAACTACTTTTGATGATTCTGGCCTTGTCATGATCAAAATCATTTAATTAAATAGTAAATATCGTTATTGATTTTTTTTAATTACATGGTTACATACATCACAAAGGGTTTTTAATCACATACTTATAAAAATTTAAGAATGATATTATACATTTAATTACATGATTCTAACGAGAAAAATACATATAAATACAATACTATAATTGATTGAGTGAAAGATACTAAATTAAAAATATCACTATTTTGTATATACATAACTAAAATTAACATGTCGTTGACTTCGAAGAAGATTTTAATTTTTGGTCCGATCGTTGCCACAAAGTTGAACGCAAAACTAATTCTCAACTTATGTGATATTCGAATCAATATCTACCGAATTTTTCTTTTTCAAGCCTTAAAAGCACAAGTGTCATCACAAAAGGGAAATACTAGCAAAAACCCTTCAAAATATTGTTTGACCCAAAGGAAAAAAAACAAACAAACAAACGTGGCGATCAGTTTTTACAATTGATGATCAAACTGGCGCCACCTTTAGTACCCAAAGAAGGAGAAAATGATGGTCTAGGGCACTTCTTTGTTATGGTCGCCTTGGGACCAAATTTGTGGTGATTCAAATTCCCCCCATAGCTCTTACACGACTTCATTCTTTCGATATAAGAGCTCTCCTTCTTTGCAAGATCTTCTAGTCTCTTCACACTTGCTAATGACCCAAAAGTCTGTGACTTCCCATGGTAATACTTGGACAGACCCCTCCTAAATAAATAAAGTTTGAGAATAATGTAAGCTTGGCTAAAAGCACACATAACATTCTTTATCTGGGAAGAAATAATCTGTTACACCTTGTTATATATACATCTCGTTCTAATTTTCATTGTTCAATAAGAAAATTATAATTTAGTGTAATTAAGATTGCTTACTTGACAGGGAGTTGGGACATGAGCTCAGCCAACTCGAAAAGAGGCCCTAGTAGAGGGGACGAATCGGAGGAAGATGGGGATGATGCATCATCTGCTAGCTCGGAGGATAAGGAGGAAGATGACTCAACCGAATGATTCATGGAAGAGAAAGACGACTCCATGGATCCACAATACTCATCCGACTTCTTCGATCCCATTTCTTGAAAATTCTTCGTTTCTTCGCCCATTGAAAAGAATTCCCACAAGAATATTGAAGCCAAAGATTGAAGAGTGATGGTTGTTTTGAGGATAAGCTAGTCCCTTTTATGTCACATAAAATAATGTCATGTTTGGGGAGTATACATATCTATATATATATACATGGGAAATGGGGTGCAAGTTGATGTATATGTGGCTAATAATGAGTGGGTTTGAGGGGTATGATTAGGTGTACACATTTTTTTTTTTATGTATTGTACGTATATTGTTATTATCCATAAAACACCTTTGTTTCGATCCTAATGAGAGATTGGATGCATTCTTTTGGCTTGAAATTGCTCATCTTTCACATTGTACAAGGAAGAGGATAAGGTATGTGGGTTTGAATACATCCATATCCGAGTCACCGATGCCTTTACCTTTGCACTTTGGGCAGACTAAGGTCACCATCTCCCGCATCTTTTGTCCCCACAAAGCTATGACACGAGGCAGACTTTGGCTTTTTAGGCAATCCACAGTTTCAAGATTATGCCAGCGAGTCCCTTGCTAGTAAATTTGAACTCGAAATAAACACTAATTGGACTTTGAATCGTGGTTTATCCTTTTATTGTAGTAGAAATATCGAGTATTGCATAAAATCAGACAAAAATATTCATTAAAAAAACTGTAAAAAAAATATCAACATAACACGACTCGATCAATTTTTCTAAGCTAGAAAAATAACTGCTGTTAATTATTTACTTATTGTTTCTATAATGGAGGTGGGGAGTTCAAACCAAGAGTTTTTTCGTGCAAGCCGTCATTTACTCATTTGAAAAAAGTAACTACGGGATATACACAAATAAAATAAAAAATAACTACAGGCTTATGATTTTCTATTAAAATAAAAAAGTTGTGAACTTGAATAACCTTTTCGTGTTTGCGATGTTGCATTAATTTGTATTAGATATTTAAGATAATAATAATTGTTGATGTACAATAATTTTCCTACCTTTAACTGTGTCTGATATATGTCGCTTGAACTTCTATGCAATTAAATACTTGAGTTGAACTATTACTATCACTTATAGTTTTTGGTAAATTAGCGAGCGTTCGATCGTGCAGTATTTATTAACATAATTTCTCTAAAACTTTTGAAAATATTATCATATAAGTTATCGTCGAAAATATTTGCAATGGACTTCTAACATTTTGTCAATAATTTAAATATAGTAAAAAATTTTGATGAGGTTTAAAACTTTGGCTGAAGTAAATCATACTCTTGACTCTATTAGTAAAAAAAATATCATATTTTAATGAAGTAATTTTATGTTATCGTATAGGTAACTCAATTTTGTTTGAATCGCTAATTAAAAGGAATACTATAACCATATTATAGATATATTACTCGAATATTTTGAAATCTAGCCTTAAAAAAAAAATAAAATTTACGACCTCTCAATACAAATATGTATATACAAGGATGCAAATTTCTAATAAAGATTTGAGGGAAATTATGTTGGTATCCAAAAAAAGAAGATTAAATTGAATATATTGTGTCCAAGATACAGGTAGCTAGAGGCTCCAATCGAAAGGAACCGAGCGGGTGATGTACAAAAAAATGAAGAATTAAAAAATAATTGGATAATTTTGTTCTGCAACAAGGATCTTGCAAATTAAATGTCGAGGATATCATGATGGGCAATATATAATTTAAATAATCCGAGGATTTTGACCGATAACTTCTGTAATATAACTGCATCTACCGGTTCAAGTCTGAGATTGATGGATTTTATTTTATAATATATATTTCAAATTTCTTAATTTGTGTGGATGAAAAAAAATTTAAGATTGTATTTGGGGTGAATTTCAAATCCATAATAACAAATCAAGTCAACTTATGCAATTTAAAAAAAATTTGAGTTGGATCTCAAACTCAACAAATATGAGTATAACTTGAAATTCATATCTCAAATCATTTACTAAATCAAATCAATATCTCAAAATCAAATACATCAAACCAAACGTTGAGTTTTTAGATTTAGTTGAATGAAATATTCCCACATGTATTCTAAACAACGTGAAAACCATCGCGTAATTGACTAACATATTGTAAATTTTTTCAATGTTTAACCAGTATTTAAGCAATCTAGTAGTGAATAAATATCTGGATAGACATAAAATTATCAAAGTGTTGTTATACATTTATACGAGAAATTAAACAATAAAATCCTTTTAAAAAAAAGCCTAACCTTAAGGAAGAAGATATTATTTATTTTCTACTTATCACATTTTTAATATATAAAAGTTTTCCCAAATATAATATAACAACAAAAAATTAACATATATGAATGCAGTGCATGCCACCGGATACTAAGATCATCTCCAAAGATGCACCAAAATAGTGGTGCAACTTTTTTTCCACCCAATTGGGGCTGTGCTATTTTGCCAAATAGTGGGTATTTTGTGAGACGGTCTTACGAATCTTTATCTGTGAGACGGGTCAACTCTACCGATATTCACAATAAAAAGTAACACTCTTAGCATAAAAAGCAATAATTTTTTATAGATGACCCAAATAAGAGATCCGTCTCACAAAATATGATCCGTGAGACCGTCTCACACAAGTTTTTGTCTTTGCCAAAATAGCGCAGCCCCACTCCTCTGCGCCAATTTGGCGAAGAGGTTTGCTTCTTTTTCTTTTTCTTTTTTTAAATTTTTTATTTGTATTTATTTTAAATATTTGTATTAAAAATTATAAATACTATTTAAATAATAGTATAATATTTATTTTATTATTTTAATAATTAGATATTTAATCATATACTTTTAAAAAAAATAATTGTTGGTTTTTAAATATTTATTTATGTTAATTATTATTAATTAAGGAATAATTTGATTTAATGATTTATAATTAATATAATTTTAATACAAATGTTAAAAATTAATATTACAATACAATTCATAAATAAATTGAAAAAGATAATTGAAATACAAATACAACTTGAAACACATAATTCAAATACAAATGCAAATACAAAGACAATAATCGAAAGGAAAATACATTTAGAAGATAAACAGACTAGATAATCAATAATCAGGTAAATTTGATAAGTTGTATTCTTATTATATTTGAAGTTGTATCTGTATTACGTTTGAATTTGTATTCATATTTTTCATTTTAAATAATTTTCGTATATTAATTCATATTATATATAATTTAAATTATATATATAATTAAATTATAAACTTAAATATTATTATTTAAATTTATTAATAATAAAACCTTAGTCATAATTAAAAATATATTAAATGAAATATAAGAATTAATATATGTAAAATAAAAAGAATATTTTGAGAATATTTTTTTTGGTGTAAGATTTGAAATAAATGGATTGGAGATGACGTGATGTACTTTATCCTTCCACTTAAATGCATTGTGAGAAGGATGATATACTTTACTATATAATTCATTTATTGATATATTCATATATATATTTATAATGTATTTGTATTAAATAATATTTTAACATTTTTATCCAATGATTAATTTTTAAGTGAATATAAATATATTCTCACAATTTTAATAAATAAAATAATTTTGAAAAGTAAAAATTTGTATTTAATAATATTATTGGGCTTGAAAATAATTTAAATAAATAATAAAATTTATTTTCTAGTTTGTTCATGTGCGCTTAAGTCATTTTTAATAGTTCGTTGATCAAAATAATTTTTAATTTTGTATATAAACGTCTTTCATGCTCACGTCATGTCGAGGTATTGCAGTAGAAAAACAACAAAATCCGATCCAATTTATCGTTTAAATTTGTTATTCAAGATTTGTTCAAAAAATATCGTAATAAAAAAACATATAAATTATGTCATTTTTAATAGTCCATTGACCGAAATAATTTTTAATTATATGTGTGTGTGTGGACTCCTACAAATGTTAGGCTATGTCGAGTTGTCCTTCGATTGGACGATTAACAACGTTATTGTATAAAACAATTTTCAAATATTTTAATGAATCCAAAATCCTATCCATCTATATTATTTATTTATTTGGTTTTACATTTGGAAAAATTTTTATGACAAAATTTGTGTGAGACAGTTTCACGGGTCGTATTTTGTGAGACATATCTCTTATTTGGATCATCAATGAAAAAATATTATTTTTTATGCTAAATATCGGTAAGGTTGACCCGTCTTACAGATAAAGATTCGTGAGACCGTCTCATAATAGACCTACTCAAATTATATAGATAAGATGTAGAAGTATTGTATACTCCCAAATAAGAAATGCATTGACTGGAATATGGAATATTAAAAATCACCCCAAATTAATATAAATATAAATATTAACAAATATATCAATTTTTGAAGCCCTAAATAAAAATTTTAAAAATAAATAAATATCAAAGATTCTCAATGCGGGGAGTTCTTACGCGAAGGTTCTGGATTGTTGCTAATGGAGTTCGCGACAGCTAAATACACCAGGATTCTGCATTACCATTTATCCATAAACTTATTTCTTCTTCATTAAGCAACAATCCTTCTCCCGCTCCCACTTACAGATCGCTCAATTGGATTAATTCCTGTCTCAATTTCTAGAATCGCCATGTCTTCCCCCGCCGAGTAACTTTTCAACTTTCTGCTCTTCGTGTGCGCTTTATTGATGATTTGAATTTGTTTTTTATGGCTGCGTTAGGCGTAAACGTTTGATTAAGATTTTTCAATTTGAGGCGTTTGAGGGTTATTCGTTGTTGTATGATTGCGTATCCTGTGATTAACTGTTCCTCTTTCTTGTTGATTCTTTCTGTCTTGATTCTAGTTTGTGTCTTCGGATGAAGCATTGTCGTTTTTTAATGGACATTTTTACGAATTTTGATTTTTTTGAAGTTGAGTGTTGCTTTGACTTTTGATTTAGTGCTTCGGGAATGGACTTAAATCTTGATCTTGTGATACCCTGTCTACGGAATTACGGTAGAGGCATCTGACTGTAGGCAAAACCTGAAGATTATAAGATTGTAGCAAGTTCTGTGACGTGACATAAGGTGGTTGTCTATTGCCTTGTGGGACAAAATACATCTCGTAGTTGTAACATTTGAGACAGTGCTGCATACATTCTAAGCCTTTGGATTTGACACGGAAGTAGGATTCTGAACGTGGGGTAGTTGAGATAATCAAAAATTACATTACAGTAGAAAACTGAAATGGTTTAGAAGATTGTGTAATGAACACAACCATGATTGATCGTTATCGGAAAGCGAATATTGTTGATCAAAGTCTCTTTGTGTGGACCTGTGGGCCATGAGTGTGATGGATTCTGAATTGTAGAGCAAGGCGTTCTAAGACTTATGAGTATGTTTTCCAATGCTTGCACTTTTTGAAGTGAAACACCCTAAATAAGAATATGCTAGAATCTGAATATTCGAAGAAAATTTCAGTACATGTAATGCAATTTGTACTTAACAAATTATGAATAATAAAACAAAATTCATTAGCACATACGTGAAAACGCATGTTCATTATCTTGCACTTTGTGTTGTAAAGATTTTGTGAAATTTGACCGAACTTGAGGGAAATTTGCAATCGACTGTACTTTATTCAGATTCAACTGGAGGAAAGTCAGGATGCTAATAAATCCAATGCAGGGACTATTCTCCAAACTAATAGTGGAGTGCGGAAAAATATTATATTACAGCGAAGGCTTCCTTTCTTGGGCATATTTAAATGGAATTTTCATATTTTTCCTTTCAAACTATGGAACTTTAAATGCGAAGCTAAGGATTTTTGTAATTTAATTCCTTTTGAAGCTGCAGTAGGGCTGAGTGAGACCTTAACCAATCACAGGTGAAAGCTGGAATTGCAGTAGATTGATTTAAACTGCAAATGCACTTGTTTTGACAACTAAATTGTAACCTAATGCATGAGTTCATTATTGTACTCACATGAGAACTGGTTCAGGGCTCCTTGTCGTTTGAGTGAATTCTTTAAACTACACTTTCCACTTGTGATGCTATGCATGTCTACTTAAATGACGTTTCTAAAGATATGGACCTTTTATAGTCTACTGAATGAGAAACACACACACACACACACACACACACACATATAGCACCAAGTCAACTATGACTTTGTTTTCTCCTTGTATCAGGTTAGTTGATTTAATGGTTTACATGGAACTAGTGTCTACTTCCTTTCAAATTTCTGTTTGTTCTCTCCAAGTTCTATGGTTCTGGATCCTACACAAATGTATTTGCTTATGCATCAGACAGTAATTTTCAATCATTGATGGTCATGATTTCAATTATTGGTTCATCTGATCTATAGATACTACAAGTCTCTTCCGCCTATAGCTAAAGCTTATGGAACTGCATGCTTATTGGTGACTATTGCATGTCAAATTGGGCTGCTCAACGGACAACAACTTGCATTGATCCCTTATCTGGTGTTCTTCCGTTTTGAGGTGAACTTATTTCTTAGTTTAGCCGTCCTCCTAATGTATTTGATATTAAATAAGTTTATAGAATACATTTGCGGCGATTATCAAATTAATACATCCTTGTATTGTTTAATAAAATAGTTCGTTAAAGTCACCGTGAATGTATGAGTGTGGATTATGAATCAGCTAATTTTATAAAATCTAGTTTATCTTTCTTTGTTTTTCCTGGCTCCAAATCGTTTTGCGCCATACCACAAGGGTGCATGCAATACAAATGCAATTATTACTGCAGCATGACAGTCAAGCAACTATAAGATTTTTTTAATGGTAGGATCTGTTGCATTTTGCAAGTTTGTGTTTCACTCGACACTTAGGTCAACGCAACCTATCATTCAAAATTTCATGTTTACAAATTGTGTCATACTAAAAATCCCGCTCTCTTCTTTCTCACCCACGCACAAACATATCTTTCGTAATAAAATGAAAACGAATATAGTAATTGTGAACTGTGTAATGTAAACTCGTATTGGATTCGATATTTTTTTTGGACTTGTTATCAGGAAACCAATTTTTTTGATGGAATCTCAATTTTATTGTCAGGTGTGGCGGCTGATAACCACATTCTTTTTTCTGGGCAACTTTTCCATCAATTTTGGGATTCGCCTCTTAATGATGTATGTTGCAATACAATGATAATAACTGTGTCTTATTTGAAGATTTACCTTCTCTAATTACTTTAGATCGAGATATTTGTTGAATAGTGCCTTCATCATTACTTTCTGATGCTGTAGAGCAAGATACGGAGTTCAATTGGAAAGTGGACCTTTTCAAAGAAGAACAGCTGATTTTTTGTGGATGATGTTGTTTGGAGCTTTTTCTATATTGGTATATCAAGACTCTCCTCTATCCTCCCCCCTCTCTTTAGGACTTCATATTCTATGTACCCTTTCTGTCTTCATCGAGAAGCCGATCCCATGAAAAGAGGTTCTATTATACGTTCCCGTATTGTTCCCCCCCTTTTCGATTGACTGTTCCTCTTATAGCATCATTCTTATCATTTTGAAGGCCACTTAGCTTTAAGAAGTTAACATGGCTATTTCTTTGTTTTATTCATTCTGTTCTATGACATATGCACTTTATTGCTTGTATAGGCTCTATCCGCCATACCCTTCTTCTGGTCCCCTTTCTTAGGCATATCACTTGTATTCATGCTTCTGTATGTATGGAGTAGAGAATATCCAAATGCCAGCATCAACCTTTATGGCCTTGTAACTCTTAAGGTACTTTAATTCTTATTTTGGGTTTCTCAACGACGAATTTTCTTGGTTTCCTCTTTCATACTGGGCTCATTGTTACTTTCTTTTTTGGCTTAGGCATTTTACTTGCCCTGGGCAATGCTTTGTTTAGATACCATCTTTGGTTCTCCGATTGCACCAGATCTTTTGGGTATTATTGCTGGGCATCTTTATTACTTCCTAACTGTGCTTCATCCGCTTGCTGGTGGGAAGAATATACTGAAGACGCCAATTTTGATGTATCCTTTTCTTGTTGTCTGTACTCGAGTGTACACAAACAAGGGCTTGTGCCAGCAGAAGCTTCACATAATCAGTTGCACCAGATTAAAAATCATTTTCCAATGTGTTTTGTCTCAAGATATTGTTATACCATGAACGTGACATGTCGGCTCATGCGTTTTCTCGCTTAACTTTGTTATCCCCAATATTCTGGTGTAGTGTCTTAGAATTAGTACAAGAAAAAAGGTTAGGAGTGGTGGGACTGAAATGACACAAATAATACCCTCGTTCCCTTGGAAACATGAAAACCTTCTGATTTCCTCCCTGGTTTCCTTAATTTGTATTCAGACATAAAATAGTGGCAAGGTGGAGAATTGGTGCTCCAGCAAACAGCGCACCTCAGCCTGACAGAACTACTGGTGGGGTATTTAGGGGAAGATCTCATCGCCTCGGTGGATAATACAACTGCTGTTCTTTAACATGGAAACGACATTAACTTTGTTACACAAACATCTGTTAACAAAGCACTAGCTTTTTGAGGGGATATCATTTCGTATTTAGATATAATATATGCTGAAAAGTCAAGTTGGGTATTTTAAAAGATTGCGCAAATGTGGACGGAATCTGAACCTTTTCCTCTGGAAAAAATTAAATGTTAAACTAGCGCTTCTATTCTTCTTTGCATATATAATTATCCAGGTTTTGATTGTCTTTGTATGGCAATAGACTCGCTGGTGATACAGAAGATTATCACTGAGCATGATCACCGCTCGGTATTGCAATTGCTTGTAGCAAGATAGAACAAAAATTATTATTGTTAACATTCAAAGGTTTTAGGCTAATTTCGTGAGCTGAGCTGCAACCCCAGGTATGAACTTAAACTCAATTTTCAGAATTATTTTCCTAATTTACCAAATACATTGAACTCCAGCGTTTAAATGAGTTTACAATAATCGGCCTCTAGACTTGATATCGCATCCCTTTCTTGCAATATTGGATCAACTTCAAACAGCAATTGCTTGGATCCTTGCCCTTGTGCTAGGGTCCAGTAGTCGCAACTCATTTGCAATTCGTTTGAGGTCTACATATTTAGATATAAATTTACTTAAAAAAAGAGCTTAAATTAATTAAATCTTAATATTTAGATAATAAATTTGATAAACAACATTTTATTTTAAGAAACTAATATTATTTATATTTCTTTATATTGGATATCATGATTAATTGAAATAATTAAGTTTCCTTGTAGAAACTAAAGAAGATATGTGATAAATTATAAAAATAAGAACGCAACGTTTTTTAATTTGAAAAAAGAAAGAAATAAATAATGCATAATTCAGATGAAATAAATGTAGCATTAATATTTAGTTTAATTTACAGTAGTTTTAATTTTAATTATGATAATGATCGAGTGGTTTTGAAAATATGAAGTTTTTGGCAATCTAATTTAGGGATTGAGAATCATTAAAAAAAATTACTTAGACAAAACAAAAGATTCACATTGTCAACTTATTCAACAAAAGATAAAGTCGGAGTAGTGTATTTATTTATGAAATAAAGAGTATACATATGATGATTTCACTTATTGTTATTGTGGTTTATTGATTGAATTAACTTATTATTCTATTTTGTATAAAACTTGACCATTTTTTCCTTATTATAAATAGTAAAATTTTATTCTTGTGCACATATATATTTTAATTGGTGTGTGGAGTACTGATTCGAAATATAATATAGTGACCATATTTTAGATCGTGGAAAAAGTTAAATAATATTAAATAATTATATATTTAGAGTGAGTTGAACGAGGGGCACATGTTTTGGCAGATGAAAAACTGTAATGGCTTGGTTTGTTTTATTTTGTAGATTAGAAAAATGGGTTCAAAAAAATATAACCAAAAGGGACAAAATCTCCATAACAAAAAAAATGTGTGTGACACAATTCGTGGACAGAGTTTAATTTAACCTACATTATATATTATTCTCAGGGCAGATCTAAACTCTAAATAGTGGATCTGAACCCAGATAAACAAGTTGTAATATAATGTTTTGATAAGTGAATTGAACCCGTCGGATTTTGGCCAAGACGGGGTGAGGCTAAAAAAAGGAAGGGGAAGGTTTGGTTCCAATTTTTTCTCGACGTGTTGGGTCTTGGGATTGATCAAACCAATTCCTTTGTCATTTGATAGGTAGATTCAATGCTCACTGTAGAAAAATGTTTTATGGAGGGTTAAACATGAATTCCATAAATTTGGACCAATGATGATGATAGATGACAAGTCTAATAAATCAAGGTATTAGTTTATTTGATTGCATATTTTAATCTGGTTAAGTCCATCTTCTTATATATCTTGTATTATTGATAATATGAGTTACTTATATTTTATGTTGGATCCAAACATGAATTCATCTACACAATTATGTCTTTGACAAGAGTCCAAGTTTGATGGAATATGTAAATGATCAATAATCATATGTTCGATTCTTTCTATCAACACTTCTTTCGCACAAGATTTGTCTATACAATTTATCCGATTAACTTGATTTGCACGTACGGCATTATCTCAGGATTCACCCATATATAATGATTGATTAATGGCAGTACCATCAAATTGAGAGCCAATTTCATTGAAGACCGACAAGCCATCTCGCCCTTACTATTGTGGTCCCCCGATCCTTTAATTTTTCAGGCGAAGCACACAGTTTTGTTGTTATGGAGGCCATTGTTTTTGTGATTTCGCAAAACCTTTGGCGCCCAGCAGTTGACAGTCTAGCACTACTGCTTGTTTATAATTAGGACATTACTTAGGACCACAAAGCATTATTTTAACGTTGTCGATGCATGGAAAGGAAATGCTTCTAAAACACGAATCCATGATTCTACTTCAAAATCTTCTATTTTAGTAATTATTTGATATCCCAGTGATCAGTGGTTTAAATATTTTTAGAAAAATATATGTATCTGATTTTTATTATAAGTTATCTAGGTGGATGGAACGTGAAATTTCAAAATCTAATTTTGTTCAACTTTTAAATTATTAAAAAATGGAATTATGTTGGATCAAACATTACATCAAGGGAGATAATAAATTGTAAGCAAAATATCAGCGGCACATCATATTCCCTTGATGAGATAGGGAACCACTTTGGCCATTGTGCGTTCGAATTTTGCAAGTATTATAAATTCAATGAAAGCCAATTTAAAATATATTGTTTTTAAAACTTAATTAAAATGAAATGCGGCTTTTGTTCATTTGCTAATAGGGAGATGTTTGTAAAAAAAAAAAAGTGGTGGTTTTTCATCATCATCTTATTAAGATCAAATCAAAACAAAATTTCACTTATGCAGATGTATACAATCACACGACACAAGTCGTGAGGTAGCGTTTGGATTAATGAATTAGATTTAAAGATAAATAAATGTTTGATATGTGGAAATGGTAAATTTAAAATGATACTATTGTTTGTTAATAAATAAATCGATTTTCTACTATACACCATACATAAAATAGTGTGTGTGTGTGTGTATACTTGTAAAATTGTTATCGCATGTTACGTTCATGTTCTATACGAATGTGATATGTTTCATTTCAAATGGCCAATCATCCTTTCCTTTTCAATTATAAATATCGATTAAGCCACAACGTAACGAACAAACAAATAATAATACCATGCATGTGAGAACGCCGCAGCCACAACAATAATTAACTCTATTTTATTAAACTGATATTGATTTTATGATTTTACTATACCATGACCAATTAATATAAGAATAATGCTAAAGGTATAACCAATATATCGTTATCTCGATATTTACAATCAATATATCGTGAGATTTTACTGTTTATATTACGAAATTTTGTATTCAATATATAGTGAGATTTTGACAAATTGAATTTTTGCATTGAATTTTTGTGTTGTACAAATTGATGTACAAATACAGATGTACATGTAGCATTACTCTTAATATAATTATCTTAGAACTGTTCAATAATAACTAGTCTAAGCAACCATTTTCGTATTGCGAGGGTGAATATGAAGTAAATATTATTAGTGAAACTGTTGCGACTTGTAGAGATAGCGAGATGCGAAGAACGTACGTAATTTGTGATTCTTTAAATATTTTGTGACATTCAGTTACATTATTGTACAAATGTGCATTGATGATGAATCGATAAAGCCGTAAACTAGTATAAAGCTAGCTTGTGTTTCTTTGTATTATTTTCTAAACCAATTATTTTAAATTTTGGTAATTAAACTCGGGGATTTAATATGTCATATCATGGTAATGAAAAAAATACGAAGATTAATCAAATTATTTCACAATGTACGATTATGATATTTGAGTTTGTGTTTTAAAATTATAGAAACAATACATTTATGAATTATTGGGCAATATAGATCATATTCGAGGCTAAAATAAGAAATATATGAATCTATTTTTGAATTTGAAATGTTTTAATAAACTCAACTCGAATTCAGGGTGTGGCCGACATTAATATGTCGGAGTCCTACGTTAATTAAATGTAGTAAATATCTACAAGGAAAAAAATAGGATAATTGGTTTTAAAAAAAGGATAATTAAGAGCTTTTGAATTAATTAAATTCCAACCTGGAAATTAATTAATATACATGCATATCGATAATATGGTGACAACCAAATCTAGCTGTTCGGGCCCTCGGGTGGGCCTCGTTTTTTCAGCACTTTCTCGTCAAAGATTTCGCCATTTTCTCATGATAAATAAATTAATAAAGCTTTAAATATACATTGATAAAAAAAAAAAAAAAAAAAATT
>NC_133307.1:29181638-29201692 GCF_012295235.1 Primulina huaijiensis
AAAAAAAAAAAAAAAAAAAAAAAACTTTTGCTCATAAATTAATTAAGATTTGGCACCTTCGATAGTTGGGAAAAAATTAAAAGAGAACTAAGTTTTTTTTTTTCCCTGGATTAATTAAATAAATTATTCGTTATCTAATGCTAGAGTAGTTATCCATGTAGTGAATTCAGAGCCTGGCATGTGTTACATGATGTCTGAAGCGATTCTGGAAAAATAGATCCAATTAAAGCTGAAAATAGAACCTAAATTACTCCAAAGTAGAAGCAAAGTCTAAAACACAGAAGACCGACGACGGAAGTTGCGGTAACCGGTCAGAAACTGAACAAAACTAGTGACGGTCAATTTTTTTGTTGTGCCAAAACTTCACAAAATTAATATGAAAATATAGCTATCATATTAGGATTTCCAAATCCAGACTCAATTTGAAATTTTGGTCAACGTGGACGGAGATATCACTGATCAAAATAGTGGTGTTTTCATCATAAAGTTTTGAGAAACACTTTAATATGATAGCAAAACATAGCATACATCAAGAGCTTTCCGAAAATATGGTTGCTTTTAATTTTTAACAACCGGTGAAGACGATAATGCCAATCAAAATTGTCGAAAATGTTGAAGAAAAAAATGAAAAAAAGAAGAAGATAGGTGAATTAGGAGAGAAAATTGTTTCATATTGACAAGTGACAACTAATTAACAGACAAAATGATGGTTTTTTTCCCAATCACATGTGAATAATTATTTCATGGAGAATAAGAATCCACAATCAAAATCTAATCTAATCTCAACATTGTTCCCCCTATTGACGAGACACATGTACGAACAGTTATTGACTACTATTCATGATAATTAAGGTACTGGATTGCATGAATAATTTAGAATTTATTTTTAATTAATATCATGTTTATTCATTATCATAAAAATATACTCCACCCTAGTAACTCTATATTCTTTTCGGATTTTCATGAGGATATAACTTATATTGTCACATGTCATGACATCTGATATGTGAATTCTAAATTATTATTATTATTATTGTTATTATTATTATTATTATTATTATTATTATTATTATTATTATTATTATTATCCCGATTATAATTTTCGATTGGCATCATTGACTCCAAATATTTGAAATGCAAAAGGACAGGTTCATCATTTGACACATGCTATACTTAATCATGCATTCTATCATAATGTAATTTGGAAAGTGACATCTACTTTATAAATAAAAAAATTTAAATTATATCCACTTTTCTTTGTTTATTAAGTGAATCTCGTAATTAATTAGTTCAATAGGTACAACAAACTTGTTAAAAAGATTTGAAGAAAATTTGAGATTTATTATATTTTTTTATAAAAGAAAAGGAAAAAAAACAAGAAATTGCAATATTGGTTATATATATTTGTCATTGTATGCGTCGATACGTTGCTGATATAGCGATAACATGACGATGATTTATGTAGTGTCATGTAAGCACTACAATAAATGATTAAAATTGATAAAATTTGAAAAATATATGACTAAAACTGAAATTTGGCAGTATAGATATTCAAATTAGAAATAAGATCAAACAAAAATTACAATTTTCCGAACATAATTATAAAACTACACAACAAAAATTGTTATAAATATATATACTTGAATGAACTTTTTTTAACTACTGGCATAATATATATATAGACTACTAGTATGTCTTGCACACACTATGCATTTACATATCTCAGCATAATACAAATATACATTATTAATATATTGAAATACCTATTTTAACCGAAAATCTTTATTTGATAAATCATTTAATAATAATATCATAAAAAATAAATCATTTAATAATAATATCATAAAAGAGTAAATTTTTTTTTTAAGATTCAATTTTAATTGACGATAAATTGACATTTATTATATCGTTGCGAGAGATTGACGAAGTCTTCCTCCCAAAGCCCAAACCACCCGAAAAATAAAAGAAATACAGTTTGCAGACAAAAACAAGAACAGCTCACAAAGCTCTACGCCCACATCCATTCATTACACATTCACTCCTAGAATTTTCCGAAAGCTCACTCTTCTTAACTTCTCTTCCCTCTTTCCTTATTTGTATTCACCAACTAAAATTTGCTGCAGCACATAAAAATGGATCCATGCCCGTTTGTTCGTTTGATCGTAGAATCTCTAGCTCTTAATCTTCCTTCCGCCACCAGACCCGCCGGATCGGAAGTTCACCCTTCGGCCACTCCATGCTACGCGAAGCTTAAAATCAAGAACTTCCCTTCGCAGACAGCCCTCCTCCCGCTCTGCGGCGGTTCCCGGCCCACTGCCGCCAATGCAACTGAATTCATCTCATCCTCTTCTGTCGGCTTCCACCTCGACACCGAAGCACTCCGCCTCCTCTCATGCAAACCCGTTTACGTCAAAATCTCGGTTTTCACCGGGCGAATGGGGCGCACCTGTGGGGTCTCCGGTGGGAAGCTGCTAGGGTCCGTTAAGGTGTGTGTGAACCTTGGCACTGCGGAGACGAGGAACTGTGTTTATCAGAATGGGTGGATGAAGATCGGAGGCGGCGGCGGAGGGGATCCGGTGGCGAGGCTGCATGTGACTGTCCGGTCTGAACCGGATCCCCGGTTCGTGTTCCAGTTCGGGGGTGAGCCGGAGTGCAGCCCGGTTGTTTTTCAGATCCAGGGAAATATAATGCAGCCGGTTTTCAGCTGCAAGTTCAGCGCCGACCGGAATAACAGGTCACGGTGAGTCATGAAAATCCAGCGCATTTTTAGCCAATTTTGTGTATCATGTACTAACGTGGACCAGCTGCTGACGGAGTTCGCTTTGTTTGTTGCGTAGCATAGGACCCGCCATGCACCCTTTCTCTATCATTCTTCCCTGGAATTCGCTGGTTTTGATTGGATTATATATACATTTTTTAATTTTTTTCATATTTTCCTTTTTCTTTCATTTTAGTCTATCATTTTCTGGAAAATTATAAATTTCGACACATAAAATTTGGTTTTTGTCTTTGGTTTTCGCTTTAGTAGTTTTTGTCTCAATGTTGACGTAGTGTTGGATGTTGGTGGCTTGACTTCTATCCTTGCTTATATGCCTGGTATAGACAAAAAAGACTCAAAGTTTTTGTAGTAAAACGAAATTAAAAGTGAAACCAGAACAATTTACTGGACGAACCTTATAATTTTTCTGTCATTGTTTAGGTGCATGTGCCTAAAATTTTGAAATTTCTTGAATAATTTATGTTGCCATTCACAAGGCAAAGAACTATATTGCTTAAATAGGAGCATTTATTTTGTTTTTTGTCAAGTAGAGGGTCCTTCGCTTTAGGTAGTTGTGATATCAACCAGACAACCACCATTGATTCTCTTTGCATGTGCAAAGATTTGTTTTTTTTAGCTTAACTTTTTGCTCAACCAAACTTAATTTTATTATGTTGTAACCCTATGATATAAAATTATATGTTGTATGAATTCACAAAGTTTCCTTCCTCAGTGCCAGATCCCTTCCTTCGGATTTTAACATGAACAACAGAGGATGGATGAGAACGTTTTCGGGAGACAGGGACAAGCAGGGCCGGGAGCGGAAAGGATGGATGATAATAATCTACGATTTATCCGGCTCGGCTGTTGCAGCAGCCTCTATGATCACTCCCTTTGTACCGTCGTCCCCCGGCTCTGATCGTGTTTCTCGTTCTAATCCTGGTGCTTGGCTCATCCTCAGACCGGAAGGAGTCTCGATTAGCAGCTGGAAGCCATGGGGTCGTCTCGAGGCTTGGCGCGAGAGAGGACCAGTCGATGGTTTGGGTTATAAATTCCAGCTCGCAAGCGACAATGGCTCAACTAGTGCAGTCCCTATCGCTGAAGGTACTGTTTTATCAAATTTGATCGGCACAAGAGTCAAGACTGCTGCATGGACATTTTCATGTCATTTTGAACCTATAATTGTTAATGCTAACTTTTTATATGAACTTAGGAACATCAAATGTTTAACTAAGTTCTTTGAACCTTGATATTTATACTGATTTCAAATTAAACTTCCAACAGGTACTATGTGTGTGAAAAATGGTGGCGAATTTTGCATTGATAACACGAGAAAAGAATCGGGATTGAGCTTGTTATTGCCAACGCGTGGATTCGTGATGGGGTCAAGTGTGGAAGGCGAGGGAAAATGCAGTAAACCAATGGTTCAAGTCGGCGTGCAGCACGTCACATGTATGGCCGATGCGGCCTTGTTTGTGGCTCTTGCAGCAGCCATAGACCTTAGCATGGATGCTTGTCGGCTCTTTTCATGTAAACTGCGGAAGGAGTTTAGTCTCGAGGAACACGAGTCACTTTCTTGAACTTACCTTGCAAAATATTTTTTGGTGAAATCTGCAGTGAAAGCCATTGAGTTACGGAGAACTCTTGGTTTGAGCTTGGAAGATGTAATGTTAAAGTTAATCTTCCGCCCTTAATTTTATTTCAAGAATTCTTCGTTTATTTTCAATCTTGTAGATTAAAGTGTGACCACATTTTGTGCCGTAACTTTCATAATTCTTTTTTAGAGATTGGAAATTTTTAACCTGATAATATCTGTATATTTCTTCATTAAATCAGAATAGATTCTGTAGTGAGCTGATGTATCACAGGATGACATTGTAAAGGTATAAATATTTTGAGATGTTATTTATTTATTCGATTGCAAGCAATTAATATGTTTCTGCTCTACGATTTTGAGGACAATGGAGATCTTATTTTATTTGCTTGTATATAGTGGCAACCCTCATAAATGCCAACTTTTTCATATCAGATAAAAATTGTGAAACTTTCCCGATTTGGAAGTAGCGTATTTTACTATCCTGATATCTTATCGTCTCTCTGTCTCTTTGATGGGTTTTTGTTATGTGAAGTGGGGCCCACTGAATAAAAAATTAAGAAAATTGATATTCCACAACGATTTTTTCTGAAAACTGGACGAGAGAATTAGTTATAAATAGAGCTCAATTCCTTCAATTATTGTATCCCAAAATCAAAAGCTTTTCAGCTTTCATAAAAAGAGAGTGCATAGAAAAAAGAGTGTATTTTTTTCTTGAGTGCGAGAATTCTCTTTGTGTGAGTTAGAGAAATTATTTTCTCGGTATACTCGAGTTGGGAGTGTGAGAAATATTGAGTGTATTGGTGTATACACTTGTTGTAATATTTCTTCCAGTTATAAAAGTTGCAGTGCTCCGTGGACGTAGCCTACATTGGGTGAACCACGTAAATCTTTGTGTTCTTGTTGGTTATTTTATTCCGCAATATTTGGGTACTATATTATCATCGTGATCGGCATCTCTTCGGGTGTAATTCCCCAACAATTGGTATCAAAGCCTTGTTGTGAAAATTCTTAAGAATTCTGAGTATGCTTTGTGGTTGCAGCTTTGTCTGATCTTCCACATCAGATAAGATTTTTTAGATTTTTTGTTAAGGCTAGAGAAGTGATGGCCGGAAATGATGGATCGGGACCGGGAATCAACAAGTTCGACGGTACAGATTTTTCCTTCTGGCGGTTACAGATAAGAGATTATCTGTACAGTAAGAAGCTGCATCAACCTCTATCAGGAAAGAAACCGGAAAAGATGGAGGATGATGATTGGGAGCTCTAGATNTGAGTATGCTTTGTGGTTGCAGCTTTGTCTGATCTTCCACATCAGATAAGATTTTTTAGATTTTTTGTTAAGGCTAGAGAAGTGATGGCCGGAAATGATGGATCGGGACCGGGAATCAACAAGTTCGACGGTACAGATTTTTCCTTCTGGCGGTTACAGATAAGAGATTATCTGTACAGTAAGAAGCTGCATCAACCTCTATCAGGAAAGAAACCGGAAAAGATGGAGGATGATGATTGGGAGCTCTAGATCGACAGGTTTTAGGTGTCATACGATTGACACTAACAAAGAACGTGGCACATAACGTGGCGGAGGCCAAAACCACGGCGGAGATGATGACCATACTATCAGACATGTACGAGAAGCCATCAGCAAACAACAAAGTACATCTCAAGAAGAAGTTATTCAACTTGAAGATGAGAGAAGGTGCTTCAGTGGCAAAACACATAAATGAATTCAATACGATTGTCTCCCAGCTGACATCGGTGGACATCAAATTTGATGATGAGATTCGTGCACTTATTCTTCTGGCGTCCTTACCAGACAATTGGGAACCGATGCGGGCAGCGGTTAGCAACTCTGTTGGAAAAGGAAAACTACAACTCAATGATGTTAGAGATCAAATCCTTGCTGAAGAAGTTCGCAGGAAAGACTCGGGTGAAGCAACATCATCGAGATCTGCTCTAAATCTTGATAACAGAGGAAGAGGCAGGAGTGGTGAAAGGAGTTCCAACCGATGGCGCGGGAGATCCAAGTCAAGAAATGGAAAAGACAAAAACATCTTTGAAAAGAATATGAAGTGCTGGAGCTGTGGTGAGACTGGTCACCTGAAAAAGAATTGCAGATCTACGAAGAATAATGTCAATGCTGTCACTG
Source organism: Primulina huaijiensis (assembly GCF_012295235.1). Classification (NCBI taxonomy): domain Eukaryota; kingdom Viridiplantae; phylum Streptophyta; class Magnoliopsida; order Lamiales; family Gesneriaceae; genus Primulina; species Primulina huaijiensis. The sequence continues at coordinate 29,188,140 of NC_133307.1, forward strand.
AGGAAGTACATGATGCTCTGCTATTATCCATGGAAAGCCCTGTTGATTCTTGGGTTATAGACTCGGGAGCTTCGTTTCATACCACTGGTGATCGCGATGTATTTGATAATTACATCGCTGGCGATTACGGAAAAGTTTTCCTAGCTGATGGAAAACACTTGGAAATTGTTGGTATGGGTGATGTACGAATGAAGATGTCGAATGGATCTGTCTGGAAAATCAACAAAGTCAGGCAAGTACCAAAATTGACACGCAATCTGATCTCGGTGGGACAGCTCGATGATGAAGGCCACAATGTGACCTTCGGTGATGGTTCCTGGAAAGTGAACAAAGGAGCCATGATTGTTGCTCGAGGAAAGAAAGCTGGAACACTATATATGACTTCCAGTTGCAGAGACATATTCGCAGCTGTGGATGCTGGAGCCAATTCAAGTCTATGGCATTTTAGACTTGGACACATGAGTGAGAAGGGAATGAAGATGTTGGTGTCAAAAAGAAAGCTACCAGAATTAAAGACTGTTGAACACCAACTATGAGAAAGCTGTATCTTTGGAAAGCAGAAGAAAGTGAGCTTTTCAAAAGGCGGTAGAGAACCGAAAGCAGCAAAATTGGAGCTGGTTCATACTGACGTATGGGGACCATCTCCTGTGACATCCCTTGGAGGCTCGAGATACTATGTCACAGTCATTGACGATTCGAGTAGAAAAGTTTGGGTTTATTTTCTGAAAAATAAATCTGATGTTTACGAGACCTTTAAAAGGTGGAAAGCCATGGTGGAAAATGAGATCAACTTGAAGGTGAAGTGCTTACGGTCTGACAATGGTAGAGAAGATGAAGATGATGAGTTCAAGAAATATTGTGCACAGAACGGGATCAAGATGGAGAAAACCATTCCTGGTACACCTCAACAGAATGGCGTAGCTGAAAGGATGAACATGACCTTAAATGAACGCGCAAGGAGCATGAGATTGCATTCTGGATTGCCAAAATCATTCAGGGCTGATGCTGTTAACACTGCAGCATATCTGATCAACAGAGGACCTTCGGTACCACTGGATTACAAAATACCCGAAGAGGTTTGGAGCGGCAAAGAAGTAAACCTTTCTTTCTTGAAAGTGTTTGGATGTCTATCCTATGTTCATATTGATTCATCAAGCAGAACAAAACTGGATCCGAAATCAAAGAAGTGCTTCTTTATTGGTTATGGACATAATGAGTTTGGTTATCGTTTCTGGGATGACCAAAATCGGAAGATCATTCGGAGCAGGGATGTAATCTTTAATGAGAAACTTCTGTACAAGGACAAGTCAGACATTGGAGCTGGAAATGAATGTCCTGAAGTCAAGAAGACTGATGAAGTATCATTGACAAATATTCCTGTGAATGAATCGAAAACCAATAACCAGGAAGATGAAGAAGAAACTGCAAAAGATGATGACCCACAAACTCCGGTGATTGAACTCAGTAGATCTTTGAGAACCAGTAGACCACCTGAGAGATACTCCTCTGCACTTCACTATATTTTGCTGACAGACAAAGGTGAACCGGAGACCTATGAAGAGGCAATGCAAAATGATGATTCAACCAAGTGGGAGTTGTCCATGGAAGATGAGATGGATTCACTGTCATCCAATCAGACGTGGGAGTTGACAGAACTTCCGCAAGGCAAAAAGGCATTACATAATAAGTGGGTGTACCGGTTGAAAGAAGAGCATGATAGTAGCAAGCGGTACAAGGCAAGACTTGTTGTAAAAGGCTTCCAACAACGGGAAGGAAATGATTACACCGAGATTTTCTCTCCGGTGGTTAAATTAACCACTATCAGGACTGTACTTGGACTAGTGGCGAAGGAAGACTTACATTTGGAGCAGTTGGATGTAAAGACTGCGTTTCTTCACAGTGACCTAGATGAAGAAATTTATATGAAGCAGCCACACGGCTTTGAAGTACGGGAAAAAGAGAGAATGGTGTGCAAACTTCAGAAGAGCTTGTACGGTCTCAAACAAGCTCCAAGACAGTGGTACAAGAAGTTTGATGGATTCATGAGTGAAAATGGATTCCTAAGGTGTCAAGCTGATCACTGCTGTTATATGAAAAAGTTTGACGGTTCTTATATCATACTACTGCTATATGTAGATGATATGCTGATAGCTGGAGCTTGTCTGGAAGAAATTGATAAACTCAAGAAAGATTTATCAAAGAAATTTGCCATGAAGGATTTAAGTGCTGCAAAGCAAATCCTTGGAATGAGGATCTTCAGAGACCGGATGAATGGATTCTTGAAGTTATCTCAAGAAGAGTACGTGAAAAAGGTGGTTAGCAGATTTAATATGGATGAATAAGGTTCCTTATGCTTCTGCGGTCGGAAGTCTCATGTATGCAATGGTGTGCACAAGATCAGACATAGCACATGCAGTGGGAGTTGTGAGCAGGTTTATGAGTAATCCATGAAAACAACACTGGGAAGCAGTTAAGTGGATTCTCAGGTATATGAAAGGTACTGCTAGTTGTTCTTTATGCTTCAGGAGATCAAAATTTGGCTTACAGGATTTTGTCGATGTCGATATGGGTGGTGACCTGGATGGCAGGAAAAGTACTACTGGATATGTGTTCACATTAGGTTGTACAGTTGTAAGCTGGGTGTCTAAGCTGCAAAAGATTGTTGCGCTTTCGACTACTGAGGCTGAATATGTTGCAGTTACAGAAGCTAGCAAGGAGATGATATGGTTGAAATCCTTTCTGGAGGAATTGGGTCAGAAGCTTGAAGATAGCACATTATACTGTGACAGTCCGAGTGTTATTCATTTAGCAAAAAATCCTGTTTATCATGCTAGGACAAAGCATATACAGGTTAGGTACCATTTCATCAGATCAGTGCTGGAAGATGGAGTCTTGATGCTGGAGAAAATTCCTGGAAGTAAAAATCCAGCCGATATGCTCACGAAGACGGTAACCATTGACAAACTGAAGTTGTGTTCAACTTCAGTTGGACTACAAGTATAAATGGAGATATATGAGCTGCTGCAATGATGTTGTGAAGACATGATTGAAATCAAGTCTTCAAGTGGAAGAAATGTTAGGTGAAGTGGGGCCCGCTGAATAAAAAATTAAGAAAATTGGTATCCCTCATCGATTTTTTCTGAAAGCTGGACGATGGAATTAGTTATAAATAGAGCTCAATTACTTCAGTTATTGTATCACCAAAAATCAAAAACTTTTCAGTTTTGATAAAAAGAGAGTGCATAGAAAAAAAGAGTGTATTTTTTTCTTGAGTGCGGGAATTCTCTTTGTGTGAGTTAGAGAAATTATTTTCTCGGTATACTCGGGATGAGAGTGTGAGAAATATTGAGTGTATTGGTGTATACACTTGTTGTAATATTTCTTCAAGTTATAAAAGTTGCAGTGCTCAGTGGACGTAGTCTATATTGGGTGAACCACGTAAATCTTTGTGTTCTTGTTGGTTATTTTATTCCGCAATATTTGGGTACTATATTATCATCGTGATCGACATATCTTCGGGTACAGGTTTCTCCGGCACGATGACTATGAGTCTATGACCATGGATTGTCTTCTTGGACAATGGAACTCTCTCTCAATCACTGCTGCTGACGAAGGGGAAATTATTTCTATAAATACTAAGTTGGCTGGGGAAGGAAGGCAGCTCACCTATGTGCCTTGTTTGAAAGACATTGATAAAAAAAAAAAAAAATCTATATGTGAGAGTCAAAATAATGTGGCGCCTTATCAGGAATCCCATTTCCAACGCAGAGGATGTGGAACGAATTCTGGCTATGGAACCTTGGTCCTACAACCGAGCTCCACTAAGTTGGAGAGATTTCATATTGGTGACGTTGGTACTTTCCATACTATACATGTTTGGATCCGGGTCTTCAACAAGCCACTAGAAGGTATGATCTCTGACATTGGTATGCTTCTTGGCGCGCGATAATAGTGGGGTAGCAGTCAGTGTGAGGCGGATGAACATGGACGGTGTTTGGGTTCTTATATGCGGATACTGGTGATTATTGATGCTACTAAACCTGTGTCCTGCTGGGTTCAAAATCTAGACCAGTAGTCTTGGTTCTTCACTACCGACAATTGTGGTCTTACCTTTGAATCGTTGTCCAAATATTTATTCCCTTTTAGGTATTGATCACATGGAGTACCCTTATGGTCCATGTTACAAACAGATACAAATATTCCAGCAAGTATATGAACCCTCTTGATGGGTGTAGGGTCTGCCCTACCTCCTTCGCCCATAATCATCCAAACTTTACGAAATTTCGACAGTAGCTTAGAATAGTATAGAAAAAGCTTTGGAAATTAAAAAATTTGTATTTCACTAATGCGTTACAATTCACGCGCTGATCATGGCGGTATGTCGCTAGCGCCCGGCTGCGACGCGACCCATATTTTTCCAGCGTATGTATTTTATGATTTCCTACAACTTTGCTTTTATAAAATTTCTCAAATTCCTGGCTGATTAATACTAGATTTGGAATAACCTACTGTGATTTATGTCTTATTTTGATTGTCAGAAAACACTAGTTTAGATGATATTTCCGAGAACGTATGTCGAGAAATATGACACAAGATGAATGGATTTTATGTTTAGTACAAGGTGGTATGTCGTTAGAATCGGTAAAAAAATTGAGAGTGAAAACAATAACTGAAAAGTGAGTTTTTCAGCATTATTTTCTTCCTGGACAGCTATGGTTTCTGAATTTTAATTATTAAATGGATGCTTCTTTTTTGACACCTCTTTTACCACTTGGTTTCAGGGTGATTATAAGTTATTGTGAACTCTCATGGAATTTTTGTCAGGTTTTGTGATAAAAGTGAGAGCTTACCTTTTTTTACATAATAAAATACTAGTTCATCATAATTTATCCTCCCTAACATAGATCAGCTCCTTAAACTCGAAAATTACCGATGAAACTCTTGGAATTCTTTAGATGGATGATCTCTTTTATAAGCAAGAACCAAATCCTTCAGTCTATCTATGTTGGACACTTTTTGATTACCGGTTGAGCAATGAAGGAGGTGAGCTGTTAGATAAGTAAACATATGAAGATGATGATGATTATGCATATATTCGTTTATTATATGTTAATATGTTATAGCTATTTTAATATTTATTAGTATTTTATTATAAATAAATTAATGAGTAATGAAAATAAAATATTTTACTATGTTTCTTATTTAATTATGAGGTATTACATAAATCCTAAAATCTTATACAAAAGAATATTTTAAAGAGAACGAGAATATTATATATTTTATTTGTTTCTCATAATTTTGTTTTATTTTCTGCTTTTTTGATTTATGCTGAAGGCGCACATGCGATTTACCTGCACGACACGGAGTCTCAATGTCGAAAGTTTTGTACAATCATTTTTGGTATTTGGCAGAATATGAATTTAAATTTGAGATTAATATCCTTATTAAAGATTTTTTTATGAAAAATATAAAACCATGAAATGAAAATTCAAACGTAATATTCAACGACAAAGTTGTTCCGTATAATTAAATTTTATACACATTTAGACTTGTTGATTATTGAATTTTATCCCATAAACAAAATTTCTTGGATTTTCATATTAATGTGAGTCTGGTATAAAATACTTTATCGAATAAAATTTAACCCACGGTGACGTGAATTCCCATTTCCCCCATTCCACAACCACATTTCATCCTTTTTGTCATTCTACCATCTCTTTCAGCGATGGGACTCCAAGGTACCTCCAAAACTTTACAGCAAGTATTAAGACAATGTATTTTTTAACTATCTCTAAATAATTTTTTTCCAAAAATACTCTGTTTCATAAGCAATTTTCTGACGAATGTTATGTTTATAACAATCTATTTTTCAGACAAATGAACCAGATCGCGAGTTTTTATTCATTTTGGAACTGAAACGAAATATTGATTTAGGTTTGAATTCATGGAAGATGGTTTACATTTCGGACATTCTAGTTCATGTGAAAGTGTCTTTATTTTCTACTTAATCCTTCTTTTTTCTTTTCCAACTACTTTATAGTCAATTTCTAATTATGTTTCTTAACATATACTATGGGATACGAACTAAAAGAACATAAAACAGAAAAACTGGATTGGAGACATATCACAAGTTGTGAGAAACATCAAAAATGTCCTATGAAAAATACAACACAAGACAACAGCAAAGATTATCTACTTGAGTAGACCCAATGTCCAAATTAATTTTCTTTCCAATAATAATATCTCAAAAAATATGACAAATTTAAACCTTACAGTGCCAAAAACTCCTAACCCAAACTGTTCCGACCATCAAAACCAAAATGTATAGCAACAGCCATAGTTTGTGTGTATTTCAAGAAACTGTTTACAAAAGGCACAATACAAATTCGGGGACTCCACAGTACAAATTAATTCATCACCAGAAGTCGATGGAATCTGAGTCATGACACCCTCAGTTAATGAGAGAGCCAACACCAACCTGTTCAATTAAAAAAAGACATTAATTTCGGACAGATCATGGATTGGGATCATGGATTGGAAATTGCACTGTCAATCAGTGCTTCCACCAATGTCCCACAAACGAGAGGCTTCGGAGAAGGGATCCTAAGACAGCTCAATCCACCTCCAGGAACCGCTGAGCAATCTGTCCCAGGTCTCTGGAGTTCCTTTCCAGGGATGCAGTTCAAAGAGAAATCAAATCCCACGTTTCTGAACGACAATTTGTCACAATCTTGGCTGAACCCGGAAAAGAAATTTGCTGAAAGGGTTAGATTCAAAAGTGCCCTTAAAGAACATACTAAATCCGGTAAAGTCCCGGAGAATTTGTTGTTTCCAAAGTTGAGGACCTCGATTTCACTCAGACAAGATAAAGAATCGGGCAGATGCCCCGTCAACATGTTGAAACTCACGTCTAAAACTTGCAAATCAGTCCACAGGCCAACCCCGTCTGGTATGCAGCCTGTGAGTTGGTTGTTGAGGAGCAAGATTTCCTTTATCCCCATGTAGCTCAAACTGAAAGGGATTGTTCCTGTGAACCTGTTGTTTGCTAAGTTAATCACAGAAGCTGGAGAGTTGCCTAAATTTTCCGGGATTTCACCATCAAATTGGTTGTTGTTAAGGAAAATTGCATCAAGTTTGGTGTCGAACAGATCATCTGGAACGGGGCCTGAGAATGAGTTGAATCTGAGGTCCAAGTAGAGGAGATTTGGAATGTAGAGAGCCGTGGTGGGAAAAGGGCCCAAAAATTTGTTGTTACTGAGGTCTAACTCTGTCAAGGATTCGAACTCCCTGAAAGATGATGGCACAGTTCCAGTGAACCTGTTGCTGTTGAGATGGAGAAGAGACAAATCTGTGAGAAAAGACAGTTCTTTAACCAGAACACCTTGAAGATTAGCATGGTTAAGATCAATGGCGGCCACCACTTTGCCCGCGGGATTCCCCATGAAATCTTGAGTCTCCGAGCAGAAAACCCCTTTGTAAGAGCACACATTTGAGCCAACCCAAGAACCCATTATCCCCTTGGGATCATCTGTAATCGCAGATTTCCATGTCTGCAACGCAGTGTAAGCTCTGCTGAGACTCGACGCTGAAGGGTTGTTCGTCGGGGGGTTGACTCCTCCACCAATCCACACGCCTCCGCCACCCACGGCAATGCCGACCCCTTCGCCAACAATAAGTGCGAGTGCAGCTTCTGTAACAATAATTGGGAGGATGAGCGCAAGAAGCCAGCTAGTCTCCATGTGCTCTCTGGTGAAATATAAATGTTTTAGCTACTTGATGAGATTTGCTGGAAGGATATACGGATTAGGTTGCTGAATTCATGACAAAGACCGGTGCGATTAATGGGTTCGGAATTCAATTTTACTGTTTACATGCCTTCGAATGTTTCGAGTCTTCGATGGCGCAGAGATAAAAGCAAAAGAACCAAAAGTCCTACAGAAACTAGGAGGAGTTGCATCACATTTACTATATTGCTAAATTTGTAATTCCATGGTCCATCACTCCATCCATTTTACCATAAATATCAAGCTAGTTTGACACCATATTTTAAATAAGATTGAATAATAAGAAAAATCCTCCCAGAAATAAATTGTGACTTTATGGGGTTTTCGATAAAAAAAAAAATATTCATATGCAGAAGAGGGGAAGCAAAAATAAGTTTTGACTCATTTGGATTGCGAGAGCAAATGATTATTTAAAAATTATTTATTATACTGTATAAATAATAAATCCTATAAATAGGGATTTAATGATTTTATCTCATGATTCGAAATGGTGGATATAACCCAATTTTTTAGACATCCACAATCACTACTCTACGGGCCGGTATGCACTCACTAGCTAGCTAAATCATGGATATATGAAGTGGCTTGCAAATTACACAAATTAGGTAAATTATTAGAAGATTGCATATAGGTTCAAACAAAGAAGATTTTTGTGTCCCTATTTAGATATTCTCCATTGGTGGAATATGCGAAAACTTGACAAATAATTATGTGTTCAATTCTCTCTATCAACATATTTTTGGGCGATGATCATGTTACAAATAATTTACATGATAAGGTTAACCAAACTAACATGGTTTGCATGGTAATACTGTTGTTGGCAGAAGGTTTACTCAATATACACAAAAAAGTTATAACGGTATGTTCACACTTCATCAAATTAAAAACTTTTATTGAATTATAACTTGAGACTTTGACCCTAAACTTGAAACAATCAACCAATTCAACTTTCCTTGAGAGGCATGTTCTTTGTCTCATCTCATATGGTAATGGTAAAACTTCGGTTTTAAAACATATTAGGAAATATTTGGCATCACTTTTAGCTAAGATGGTTGCGATTCTATAAGAGGATCAAAATGATATATATACTATAACATTTATAAAATTATTATCAATGCATTCAAAATCCATAATCCAATAAAATCAATCATATTTATTTTTCTCCTAAAAACATAATGGACACGGAACTACTCGTTCATATTGTCGATGTAAAATTGAGAAAAAAAAATGGAGATGACATATGTAAGACCAAATGTATATCACTTTATCAAAAATTATAATTAACTGTAACAATTTAACTTCAAAATTTTATACTATATAACAAGCTCTTGCATTAGTTTTCTTGATCACTCTTCTCTTTAGTGGTAATTATTGCACTTTACAATCCACGTACCAATAATTACACACTTTACAATTCCTAAAATCGAACATATGACATTAACTTTAACAATAATTATAAGATCAAACACTTATTAAAAATTATAACTTATAATGACGATACAGTTCAATCTTGATTATTCTTTAATAAGAGGAATTATTACATTCAACAAGACGATGAAGTTGCTTCCTCGTAGAAATCAAGGAGATCCACATATAACAATAGCTTATGACCTCTTAATATGCATCGTGAAATTATATTATCGGTGCAAACTTTTAAGAATTTAATAATTGCAAAACGACTAAATGGCAGACCAAAATTCGTGCAAACATGCTATCTCTCACTCAAAACGACCAAAATGAAATGGTCAATATTACACTTTTATCTCTATATGCAAAAAAAAATTAACTAGTACCATAAATTTTATTTTAGGGTCGATAAAGAAGCATTATTAAAACTTATAGTTACTTCGGAATTTACTTCTTTTTTAATGTCCGATTTTATGTTTATTCATAAAAAATTTATGAACATTTTTTTTTCCAGTAAGTATATGTGCTGTACGACTTTATTTATTTTTTTTTTTTTTTTTGGAGATATTATGGTTTTTATTGCGCTATACACATAAAATTATTTTCTGGAAAACGCCTCTCATTAATTGTTTAATTAAAATGACGATCACTATACTTATAATTTATGAATAAATTTCACAAAAAGTAATATTATCTTATAATTTAAGAACGAATTTCACTAAAAAATAATCAATTTCATGGATTTCTTCGGAATGCAACTTAAATTAGCCTACAATATCTATGCAATGAGGTGTCAATTACTTATTGAATTTGAAATTTTTTTTCTTCATGTTTTATCATATCTAATAAATAAGTGACACTTCGTTGGTACTCACATAAGATAAAGTAAAAATTGGAGAATAAAAGGGCCAAAAGAGCAATCATTAATGCTTTTCAGCATTAACATAAAGCACAAGGGACAATGATATATGAGTAATGTGTGTGTGCAAAGCCCATAAAAGAATCGGGGTAACCAGATTAGCTTAGAAAAAGCCCAGGCCCAGTATTTGGAATTTAAAAGAATCGGGGTAATCAAGTCAATTTAATAAAACATTTTATTCATTTATATACATTATAATAGAATTTTAAAAAATATATATATTTTTTCCAATTAAAACAATTGAGTAAAATTTTATTAGTTTTAAAAAGGAAAAGGATAAAAAATGGATAATATTATATATAACAGGAAAATGGCGGCATGGCCCATCAGTGGATCCTCGTCACTCCCATTGAAGCCATTCACTTGACTTTTTGTTCACTCCTTTCCTCACCCCCTTCTGAATTCTACGATCTTCGATCAGGGACCACTCAGACATCTAGATTCCATTCGCGGAATCATTCCGCTGTTGATGCCATTCTAGTTTTAATTCAGATTTTGCTTTCGGTTCTCGATTATCTCCTTGTTGTGGGCAGTTGCTTAGAATTCACTCCACATAAGGATTCGATTTCTGATGATCTGATTTTGATTTCGATTCCCGATTCATCGTTTTTGTCAGCTGGGTTTTAGCTTCATTTGATTTTCTCCCCAATTCGTGGGAAGATTTGACCTGATTAAATCGATTCAGTGGGTTTTCGTGATAATTCGTGTCGCTATTGATTGCGATGAAGATCGAGGAATTGGATGATTCTATGGATGGTGTGTTGGAGAGAAGCTACGGTGATAACAGTAATAGTGATAACGAAAGAAGGCCGATCCCGGTCCGGGTCGATGCCAAAAGGGCTTTGGTCGGGGCTGGGGCTCGGATCCTTTTCTACCCGACCCTTTTGTACAACGTCTTCCGGAATAAAATTCAAGCTGAGTTCAGGTGGTGGGATCAAATTGATCAGGTACAACACAGCTTCATGATTTAGGGATCAGTCTCTAAAATTCTCCAGTGTGTTTTTTGCGATTTGATTGTTGAGTTAGTAATTTTGTCAAACCTGGTTTTGTTTGAGTTGCAAGGTTGCTTTAGTCGACTCTGGGAAAGAAAGAGGATTTTTTTTTGGAATTTCCTTTAAAAATAGTGATGTTTTATGCTCTTGGGTCTTTTTATTCGTATTTATGTGAGTAACATTAAATTTGCGTACCTGTGATCGAAGCTAGCGGATTGTCATATTGAAAGTACAATTACAAAAGCTTTGATTCGAGTCTGATGCAAATATCCAATCTTTGTATTGCGACTTTTTGTGCCGATGGTGTAAAAATTAGTTTAATTTTGTAAGAAATAATCTCAAGCATTTTCCCATGTTGGGTTGGAGAAATGCCTGATAGTGGCCGTCTCTTTATGGCCGCTCGATGATGATGTTTACTCAGTTGAGTTTGAGGTTTATATATTTTCGCTTTCAATGATATCCTTATCATGGCGGTTACCAAATATTTTTGTATCTTGTGTTGGATATTTAAACTGAAGATATATGTCTAAATATTTGCATTTGTGACGAGTATTAAGTTTCTCCTGCTTGGAGCCGTTCCATTTCCAAAGGATGTACCTCGGCTTAAGCATCTTGGAGTTGGTGGTGTAATTACTCTGAACAAGCCCTATGAAACTTTGGTACCGACATCTTTGTACCATGTAAGTTATTTATCTCTGCTTGACTTTGGATGTTGGTATTGTGTAAGCCTGTGAGGCTATGATTATTCTAAAGCCTTTTTCTTATAAGCTATCATACATTTATGTTTAATTTATATGAGTTTACAGTTTCTTTTGCCCTAAACGGGTATCTGTTTTATGTGTCAATTTTACTTCTAAAATATTTCAGTTATGGAAAACTTTGGTGTGTTTTTACAATTAGAAGCCTTCCATCCTTTGTATGAGATGTTCTCTCCGGTCCCTTGTTCAAATTGACTTCCAAGGATTCTCTTTCTTACTCAGTGTTCTATTCTTACTCACCATCCTGTTGCATTGTTATTTCAGGCTCATGGAATAGACCATCTTGTAATCCCAACCAGAGATTATATGTTTGCTCCATCGTTTGTGGACATTAATCGAGCTGTAGATTTCATTCACAGTCAGTGGTTTTCTTTTCACCATATTCCTTATATCCGTTTTATGTCTTGTAATTATACCATCCTCAACACTTGCCTTTCATTTCACGCTGCTCATAGAAAATGCTTCTACTGGTCGAACAACATATGTGCACTGCAAAGCTGGACGGGGACGGAGCACAACCATTGTCCTCTGTTATCTGGTGCTGTTCTTTTTTCTCCACAGAATATGATAAGTAACAATGGCAATGTTGGACCTTCGTGACACCTTAACATGATTTGCAGGTGGAATATAAGCATATGAGTCCTGTTGCCGCGCTTGAATATGTTCGGTCTAGAAGACCCAGGGTGCTATTGGCTCCATCCCAGTGGAAGGTATACACAAAACCAGGGCTAAATTGCCCAGTTCTGAGAATTTAGGGGAGGAGGTAGAAACGGATGCCACGAGGTTGGAATCCTGGCAATTGACATTGTGCATGGTGGGTTTTGCTAGAACCATGGCAAGTGTACTTGCCATACGAGAATTATTAACCCAAGTTTTTGGAAGAGTTGATCGCACATTGTCATAAATGCATTTCTTTGTCTCTGCATTTTGACTTTGGAAGATTGCTACAATGTTTCAAGAGGGTCGTGGTGGGAAAATGGGATGTATATTTTTAGGGAAGGTTAGGCAAAACACGCAGTTGTAGAAAATCACATAAAATCTGAAAACTTTTTATTTGTGAGCGATGATCGCAGAACGCCCCTTGCACCCTTTGCTGGATCTACCTCCTGCAAAAAACTGTATTTTTTCTAGTTGATAGAATAAAATTACAAGATTCCGTGTCATGTGGATGCTTTAAATCTCCTAGTTGCTTGCTTTTCCAGGCAGTTCAAGAATACGAGCAACAGCGGATGGCCTCGAAGGCGATGTGTACTTCAGGAGACGTTGTGCTCATTACAAAAGCCGATCTCGAAGGTTATCATAGCCCTTGCAACAACATCTCTGGCAAGGAGCTGATGGCCATACCCAGAATATCGATGTCAATGCCTATGATGGCTAAGTTGTCTTGCCTCTTTTCATCGTTAAAAGTTTCAGGTAGCTGCGGACCGATAACGAGGCAGCTAACAGAGGCTCGTGCTTGCTAAGCTTGTAGGGGAGCATATCTTTGCATACAAGCTAACGAGAAAAATGTCCATAATCTCTTGCGGTAAATGATAAGAATATAAATAAACAGAAAGAGGATACTTTTGGTGACCCATCTGACGGTGTACACAACATAGGTCGGATATGATTTAATACTTAATTTTTATATAACTAGCTATTTCATCTCGGATCCTTTGCTCGTATACTGATTTTGTGAAGTCGGGTCTAATCC
>NC_133307.1:29201792-29277872 GCF_012295235.1 Primulina huaijiensis
GAATTTCATTTTGAATGGAACCTACTGGAAACCGCCTCGTAGCTCCCTAGATGCAGAACTGCAAGATGAAAGGGTAAATGAGAAATACAAATTATGGTAAATAAATGTCTTATGGACTGGTGAAATATCAGTAGGGATAAGGAATTCTACAATAAATAGCAATTACCATCGCCATAAGATGCCATTGTGAGTGGAGATGATAAAAGTTTTTGCGCTGTTTTAGCAATATCTTGAGCCGTAACTTCATCTACAGCCTTCAAGAAATGCTCCACAGGTTTCCTAAGATTCCAAAGCAAGCAAACACAACACAGTACAATTAATTAGGTCCAACTTAATAATCTCTGCTTAATATACGTACACAGCATAAACAAAAATATCATAGAATAAAATATATCTCTTCTGTTGAACAGGCAAGGTAATCTACTCAACATCGCGATGACCACAGTTATATTTTAACCTGTTCCCCTTGAATAGTCCTCTTGTGTGCCCTAAAGTACCAATACAGAACAAGATGCTAATGTACAAATGTCCAAGATAGTGTAGCCATTAGCTTTAATTACAGGGCATTTATACACAAAAATATCGCCAAAAGCCCATACCAGAAAACAGACGGAGAGTTAATAAAATATGGTGGATTGAGAGGAACTAAAGTTGGCCAAAGACTATTTATCCCGTGTTCATGGACTGTAAATTGAACCAAAAAAATCTTATTTAGAGTGGGCTATATCTTTCTTCATTAATCCATTTGCCTTTAGTTTTCATTGAGTAGCATATCTTGTTGGATCCGAATCCATAAGATGAATAAAATCCAGTTTAATGGTCCTTCAAAATCAAATAAAAGCACATAATAAATATACCCAGACAATTTTCAGGTGTTTGTGATATATAATCAAATCGTTGAAATGACTATCATCTGCTCATTGTAAATCAGTAGTCAACAATCTATTCCATGCACTGAAAGATTAAAAATAGCAGTTTTGTTAATTCAGGTTGAAAGGGATTACTTTGATAAAGTGGATATCATTCAATACAACCAAAGCAGGAAAGAGAAAATAAATTTTGGGACATCCTTGTATTATCAGTCAGAAATCATCACAGCCATAACTTGACATACCTCTCTCCATATGTCAAAATTTGTTTACCTATGTCTTCTGATGTAACCATCTGCACAAAAATTGAAATAGCAACTTAAATATTCAAATACAACAAGAAAGAAAAAGCATGCACTCTCGGTGGAACATTTCAAATTAATGACATTTGAATTTCTACAGTACATTTTAGAAAGAGTTTTCTTTAAAGGTGCAGTTGCATACTCTGGATTCTAGGTTCATCAAAATGGCAGATTTCGTCGATTGTTTAGCCCGATCAAGTTGCACACCATTAACTGCAAGACAAAAAAGTTGGCAGGAGCAAAGTTCAGTAAAAGAGTATTCACATCCATAAATAGGTTGCACATATATTTATTAATATAATGTACAATTCTGATGGGGCAAGTTTAGCTAGCATCAGAAAGTCTTTACTCAGAAGAAAAAAGTTTGTGACAAATCTCAGATAAAGGAATTAGGAAGCATGTTAAGATAACCTTTCAGGATCAGCAGCAAACAGAATCAGAAATGCTAAAACAAAAATTAAAATATGATATTGAACACTCTTATGTCGGACCTTCTCCAGGAGTTGCAACCGCAATGAGTTCTTTAACAGCTATGTCAATGGCATTTGTCGCAAAATCAGATCCCTGAATTCAAACAAATGGCCTCACCAATTTCAGTTAAGAACATAAGAACAATACCCACAAAGTGAGCAATGAAACAGGTTATTCCCAGTGTTATCAGGTCGTATTTTCTATTTTGTAAAGTCCTCAAGCAAGATCAGTTTTCTGCGACCTTAGTTGCGAAATAATCACCAAAAAGAGCAATTTTCTACACATATTTGCTTATTTAATATTAAGCCATCATAAATGCAGACAAAGTGAAGCTAATGAACAGACTGAATCTGCAATCTACTTCCAAGTACTGAAAATAGACATAGTTTGAACACATTAAATACATCATCATTAAAGCTAAGTTCATAAAATATGGATAAAGACTGTCATTTTCAAACTCCATATGATAACTTTTTTACCTCTTTTCATATTGATCCACGATCTACTTTCAGAGGACTAAAAATGGACATCAGAGCTGAAGCTATTAAACTCATCCTGACATCCTCAATGTTTAGTTTGCTACCTTAGGATCTTGAGCATCATTAAATATGAACACAAAGCACAAACCTTCTTCCTAAAATTCTTAATTTATTCATCAATATTATCTCACAAAGTACAGTTCTTCAATAAAATTTTAAATTTAAAGCATCGCCATCGCAAATTGAAAGGGAAGACCGACAAAACGATAATGGGTCATGGTTGAGATAAATAATATAGAAGTCATAAAACACTAAACAACTCAGATGTGTCTCAATGCAAAATGCATGGCTATGCCGGTTGAGATATCACAGCATTAATCACCAAAACAAATCCATACACAATCTCTTCAAAGCTAGAAATACTAGATCATACCGTAGTGCATTGAATTCCAAATAATCCAGTATGGTTGAAAATGCTATTGAATGCAGAAAAGGATTGAATCTGAGGATGCTCATTCAGGACACGAAGGTCTGTTTAACAATCAAAAGAGCAGTGAGTGACAAGCTGAACCGATAACAACTCATTCAAAGAAGAAAATAAAATAAAAAACGACAACCTGAACCGATAACAACTCATTCAAAGAAGAAAAGAAAATAAAAAATGACAAGATGACATCGACTGACAACAGATCGAAAAATGTGTTGATTGTTTGAGATAATTGGCAGTGTTTAAAAAATACAACTTCCTAAATCAAATGCTTTAACATAATCGATTACTGACATACATAATCTTGAGTACATCCCCTTTCCAGGACCACCAGCAGAGAAAGACCCACCTCCTCCCATGAGCATCTACAAGACAAATACAATCAGTCTTCTTGCAAGATAGCATTCAAATAGAGAAGAAAACCAGGAGGTCGGGGAAAAACATTGCGCGGTCTTATAGTAATTAAAAAATAAACGAATGAAAATTTGAACAGGCAAACCTGAAGAACTGTCAATGCTATAGCATCCTTTTCTTTGATCCAGCCACCAGGAAGTTCAAAGGCGAGAGCAAAGTGAGTTATCTAATCAATTTTGTTGGTGAATACAGGGGTTAGAAAAAGGTTATTACTAGAGTTAACGAACATGCCAGAGTTAACGAACATGCCAGAGAACTGGTATAAATTGTGGTACACTGATGCATACCCCTGATTCTCCTTGTTGTCGAAAATCACCGCCAGTATAAATAGGCTTAGGCTCCGGAGGTCGAGAAACAACTGGTAGATCTGATAGCAGAGGCTCAGCATATTCTAACAGTTTATCATGCTCAACACCAGAAGCTGCAAGGACCATCCTACAAGCCGTGTAGTTTTCCTAACAGAATCAAAAGCATTTCTAGTCACAGAACAAAGAATTTGAAAGTGAACCTAAAGAACCTAACCAAAACAAGAAACTGGTAAAATTAAAAAACCATGACTTGGGACTTACTGCAACAAACTTCTCCAAAACAGAACTGTTCAGTCTGCTAGCTGCAGATTCTGAAGCCATAAGAGTGTTTCCATAGGGACCAGAGTAACCAGTTGAATGAATAGCCTCCAAGAGCAAGTGCTGAGGGTTTTTCGAGCACTCGCTGATATCATAATTCACCTTATGGAGTTGTTCACCAACTTCCCAATCCAAAAAAGCTGGGTTTCTGACACAGTCAATAAGGAGCTCCACCATTCGAGGAATGTAGGTCTTCAATGCATCATAGGTGTAACTCATATGCTCTCGAGAGGCAGACGCGGTTACATTGCCACCAATTGCCTCAACTTCTCGCACAACACGTAGGTGGCTCCGGTTAGTGGTACTTTTGAAAGCCATCCGTTCCAATAAATGTGTAACCCCATAAGAAGCTGGTGTTTCATAGATTGAGCCACAATCAACATACAACCCAATTGAAGCAGCGGGATTCTGAAAAAACAAGTTTAACCAATTATGCATCATTCACATAGAACAAAAAAATTCCGAATTCCCCAAAGTAAGAAAGAGGTGAAAAGTATGATATCTCATACCGCTGATACTTCAGAAGCAATCTTGAGACCATTTGTAAGAGTGGTTATTTTAGTCTTTCCAGGCTCAACATAATCAGGTAATGATGCGGGAAGAACTACATTCTTAAGTGGGAAGTCTAGAGGGGGAAGGGACGAGGACTTCTCACCAGTTAGCCAACCAAAGAAACCTCCTGATGATGACTTGGCAACAACACCACCTGTACTCGCATATCTAGTCAATCCCCCACGGCCTGTCTGAGTCTTTCAGGGCAGAAAAGAAAAGCACAATCCTTTAAGACTTAAATATCATAGCAAACACTTTCTATGAAGCACAATTGAGATGCAATTGAACCAAAATAATAAATTTCTAAGTGAAACTATAATCATTAACATTCAAAAATTCAATACAAGTAGAGATACAAAAATACAAGATATTTTCCCACACTGGCTATATGGTCCAAGGTACAGTATGTCTTCCAAAAATTACAAATTACAAATTCCAAATTAACCTGGTACCAACTATATAAAAATCAATGTTTATCATAAATGTCAATCTTGACGAGATAGAATGAAACATGAGCAGATAATCCGTGCTCCAACACACTCCACGAGAAGGTTCCAGATTCTTAGCAATAAATTTTCAAACAATAACTCAGCCTATTGCAAAAGCAACAGTTTTTATCAGAGAGACAAACGCACAGCCTCCTACAAATCCTCCCCTCGGATATGTATCATTTAGCTGATAGATTCTCATTTATAAGAAAATGAACTTAAGATGATAAATATCCAATCGTAATATACATTTTACATCAACGTAAACGAATCAGCATAAGAAAATCATACAGCCACAAACCAACTAAAACACCTAACCATGTCTGGTCATCCACCAGATCTCAATTATGGAATCATACATCTAGAAACAAAAATACACACGCATATTGCTGAATAAGCGGCGATAGGGTTAAGATGGGGCCAGCTACTCATGCAAACCTTGAGATCTCGAACCCGATATGCCGCCGCTCTATACATACTGAATATCCGATTATCGATCCTTGGAATCAAGAAGAAAATGAGTGGTTTTGACTGTGTGAGTGCGTAAGAGCTGGTCTGGGAAAGCAGCTACTGTGGAAGGAGGAGAATGGAATAAAAATGGACAAATCAGGCCGGTTTATTTTTTTTGGGCTTGTACGGCCCGTTATTTTTTGGCAATTGCGCACGTTATTTCTCAAACACAAAAACAAAAATTGATCCCTACTCAAGACAATCATAAAAATATATTATAAAATATTTTTTATATCAAAATATTACTTATTATTATAATATGGACAAATTGACATATCTTACATATAAAAATATATGAAATCGTCTAAAAAACAATTATTTCTCAAATATGGTTGTGTTGCTTCCTGTTTTGGTCAATGGTAAAATAAGGAGTGAATCGTATTATAATAAAGGGATTGTATTTAAAAGATTATTTTCTCTATATTAAATCTCCACCTAAAATGCAAAACTTCTCCCAAATATGAAAACTCTATCTAAACGTAAAACTTCACATCAAACTCAACTCAAATAGAAAACTTTACCAAGAACATCACTCAATCTCCAAAACATAAAACTTCACCCAAAACTCGATTCAAATAAAAAAAACTCTACCCAAAACTCTACTAAACCCCTGAAAATGCCATCCAAAACTCGATGCAAACGTTAAAAACTCTACCCAAATATAAAAGCTCGAGATGTAATATGGTATAGGGTAGCGATAAGATGCTATTTTTGCAGAAAAAACACATGGGTTCAAATTTAGATCTGGTGCAAGCAAAATGTTGCGATGCAATTTTTTGATTTTATTTTGATAAACATGTGTAAATATTATATTGCCCTCAAATCACTCCATTTGACCAAAATAAAACATAGCACTCCTTTTGACCAAAATACACATCAAACTAATCCCTTATATTTTATTTGTTAGTTAGCTCATTATTTGTATATCTAAGAAAATATATTTACTATATTTAAAACAAATACATCTATTATAAAGAGGAAGCACCATAGGAAAATTACCTTGGTATGCGCTCTCCAATATTGCAATCAAGACCTTTATATTTTGTTAATTTATAATTTTTTTTATACAAAAGTTATCCAGTGAAAATTAACAATCATTTATTCCATACGAAACTTATCAAGAAAATGAAAAATGCTAAAAAATGGACAAAAATATTTCTTCAGCTAATTATCCCAAAAAACCGATAAAAATGGACCAAATATTTTTAGTGAAAAAAAGTGACTACAGAAATTTATCTGGTAACCATTTTTAGAAATAGTAAATATTTGGATTAACGAATTTTTTATTTGGTTTAGTGTTCAGGTTTGAAATAGTCAAATTTGTGGTGGTTGATTAGATTTTTTCTAATTTAAAACGATAAGAAGGAAGGTTTTTTTTACTTGTTGCTCTACAACATATATAATTTGGCTATTTTTTTTAGAAAATAAAAGAAAATATAGTGAAACAGTTAAACTATAAAAGTTTGTAATTCATTTGGAATTTTATTTTTAATAATATATTTGGTATTTATAAATTTTAAACTATAATATATATTGTTATAATATAGTATTATATACATTTTTGGGCCGGAAGAAAAATATGTTGAGAGGTGAAAATAAAATGAAAATCATACGTTAGTTTTGTTTTTGGAAATGAGAAAATACGTTTGAAAACATAAATCACAAACAAAGTCCAAGTTTCCCACTTCATTATCTACTTGATATACTTAATTGACATGTATGTTGCTAGGAGGATGCCCGTCTATTCCCTCTATCCTTTCTTGTTCTGTTATGCTGCGGGTCGGAGGATAAAATAAACTAATTATTAGTATGTAAATGATAAAGAAAATGATTGTGGTAGAAATGTAATATATGGTGTAAAATAATATTATGTTTGGTAAGATTTTTAAGTGTAGGATAATTTTGAATTTTTTGATGAAAGGACAAAATTGACCTTTCTTCTTTTTTTTCTTCTTCCACTCCGGCGACGGCGATCCGGCGGCCGATCCGGCAGCGAAGGTGGCGGCGAAGGTTCGGCAACGTCGGTACGGCGGCGGCGACGGTATGCGGGCGTTGGCTGGTTCTCGGCGGCTGCCGGCGACGATCGGCCGGCAGTCGGAGGTGGTGGAGCCGGCAGTCGGCGGTAGCGGTCGGCCGGTGATGTCGGCAGATGCGGCGGCGGCGGCGGCGGTCGGTGGGCGGTCGTGGCTGGAAGTGGTGGTGAGTTTGGATATAGGAGAATGGTAAAATTGGAAAAATAAAAAGGATTAAGAGTTGGATAAATAATCTTAGGGGGTGAGGAGTGATTATTTTATCTCAGTTAATATAACATAATCATTCATAGGAGTGATTGACTTGGTTAAATAAAAAACGTATCAAATATGGGATTAGGTGGGTTAAAAAACTATAAACCCACCTAATCCCATGAACCAAACACAGCCCTAATCAATTAGCATGGATTACATATAAGATTAAACATCGATCTCGAACTCGAAATGTAGAACACAAAGGATGGCATCGTATCATAGTATGGTCTGCAAATCGCCAGGTTTTTTTGGGGAGTGATTCAAGAATTACACGGACCAACTATAATCCAAA
This sequence comes from Primulina huaijiensis, assembly GCF_012295235.1. Taxonomy (NCBI): domain Eukaryota; kingdom Viridiplantae; phylum Streptophyta; class Magnoliopsida; order Lamiales; family Gesneriaceae; genus Primulina; species Primulina huaijiensis. The sequence goes on from NC_133307.1 coordinate 29,209,568, forward strand.
TTATACTGCCATATTTTACCAAAGTGAGTAGTTACTTCTTGCCATTTTTACGATATTTACATTTTTGAGGTCCAAAAAAACACTTGAAAACTCGTTTATCCGATATATCAGGCCTCCCTTCCAAGCATGGCACTGAGAAAATGCCAACTTTTAAGCTCAACTCTTATCCAACACAACATTTACGCCAAAAAAATCATGCACAGGAAATGGGGTTCAAGTTTTGTCTGCAGACACGGTAACGACAAATTTGTCCATTGAATTAATGAATGCACGGGACGACGAATACAATGGAGTTGTCGTCGAACCGAAAAGCTTACCTTCAAGTGCAAACGCTTTTGCGTCTGCAACTTCTTTGTCATGCATGCTGGAAATCCAACGTACATCTTTAATCACAGCTTCTTTAATAATTTCTACAATCACTTATTTTTTATGTTGCAAATACTGAGTTGCTAAATTCGATTATAAAAATCATCTAATTTAGTATGACCTTAATCATATATATCAAGTACTAAGTCCAGTGCAAACATCAAAGAACCTCATAATTCAATCATATTTTTCCATACACGGAAAAAAAAGGGTATATGGCTAAAATTGTTGGAAGAGCAAGCCGATCAGAGACGTTGGATGTTCGTAGGCAAAGACCTGGAAATAAACGTTGGCTAAAAGTTATAAAAAAATTAACGTTGTAGGCAAAACACCTGGAAATCAACCGTAGGATCGTCAAATTAGCTTAACGTGACGAAGGTCGTCGAAAGTTCACCAAAGCTCCGTGTAGGCTATCAGAGACCTTGGATGTTCGTCCGAGCTCCTGCAGCAGTGGTTTAGTGTTGGTTGATTGTGTCACTTCTAACTGATAATTTATTACTATAATAGACATAAATCGGTGAATATGTTTTTTTTTTTTGGTAAAGTCGACGAATAACTCATGACAGACCGCCAAATAATGTGATTATTTGCCAATAAATCCAAAACTTTTGAAGTTTTTTAAAAAAAAACTCTACATTTGTATTCACACTACAACAAAAATGGTTTTTTTGTCTTTTTTATGTACAACATGTTAGGTTATCTTGCAAAGTTGGTAGTTTTGGTAGAATTTTTTATATCATCAAATGGTGGTATTTATTTTTCCAAAATTCCTTATATTAATCTTGGTTACTTAATTTTGTATTAAGTTTCAAAATGGGCATAACTAGGACCTAGATACTTGTGCAAGGTTAACTTCTTTGTTAATTTCGCAAAAGTTTTCTAATGGAAAGACCTTGTGGAAGTTGTAAAAAAAATTGTAATCTGCACTCCAGACTGGTGCTTATGATCATCATAAATTGGTAACCCACTGTTATTGCTCTGTTGTTACTTGTTAAGGTTAGGGACGCTTTTAATTTTTCTTCCTTGATGTCACCACTATTGTGTTTTTATTCATCTTTTTTTTTTCCCGCGGCGTGCATACGCACGTTGTTGATAATAGTATCCGCGGTGCACATACGCACGCCGTTGATAATCTTGAAGTTTTAACAGCTTGTAGTTGTGCAGCGTGCAATGCGCCATGCGGAAAGTGAATTTGAGCACTGCGGAAAGTCATTTTTGTTGTAGTGTCAAACATATCAAAACCCTTTTTTTATGTAGATCACATGGCTAAAAAAAGGACTCTGATTGAATCTAGGCTGACCATAATATTCTCATGATAGCAAGAACTCAAACTTTATATCAATTAAGTAGGAACATTTCCACACTTTGACTTTGTAAGTTCTTGCAATAATTAAAGTGACTCAATATAGAAATATTCTTGTCTTGATATTTTTATTTTTAATTCTGAATACGACCGTCCAATATTAGAATATATTTTAAGTTTCAACGTGGAACAAGGCTAAAAAGGGGCTGCTCGTGCAAGAGCCACGCAACTTGGCTGGACCATGCTTGCCAATTGGAGACATTATTAGTCAATTATTATATTTTTATTAGCCAATTGATTGAATATTTGTCAATTTTGCCGGGTGGTGAGGTCAAATTTTTGTCTGCTTTTAAATTAATAAATTTCATCTTGACATCATTCATTTATTTAATACCTCGTGTGAGGTAATTGGCTAAAAGTCTACGGAAAATGGAATGCAATTTAGAACTTAATTTTTCGAGAAAAAATTATGAAAAAACGAATTAGATAAAAAAAAAAAAATCTGTGAATAAAATTAAACTATTTTCTTCTTCTTTTTTTCTTTGCATTTTTTTAGTGATAAACCCAATATAGAAACTTTTAATTCCAAGATAAATTGATTTAAAAATAGTTGAATTTCAGTAAAGAAACTTATTGAGTTAACTGATACGGTAACTCATTTTTTCCTTACCTTTTAACACTAATTAATGTTATATAATTTGAAAAAGAAGATTAACTTGAAATCTTCCGATATTTGAAAATTTTGAATCATACCTCTACATTAATTTAACAAATAAAAATACTTTAATACAAATGCAATCACATATATATTTACATATACAAAAAAAAATTAGATTTGGAAACAACAAGACAATTGTAGATGTTAATTTGACCAACTTATATTCGACCACTCGATGCCCTACTTTTCAAAGAATATAGAGAGGGAGAATGAGAGCAAATTTGGTCAATCAAGTCTCCCCAATTTCGACCTTGAGTGGAAATGCATTAAAAGCCTAATAATCGAAGATGATAAAGACGGTTTCGTCTTATTAGAGTTTTAGCATTTCGATGAATCCATAATAAGGAAACAAAAAACCAAAAAAAAAGTTATATAATTTGAATAAAAACTTAAGACATATTTTACGTCGTTGTTTCATCAATCGTTTGACTTAAATGTTATAATAATTGAGTAGTAAACATTTTTTTTTTTAATTTTTATGTTTTGATTTATTATTTCCTTATTATATATTATGTATTATCTCAATTCACATGGAAAGGATTAAAGTTTTAACGTTTAATCGAACGATTCGGAATATTCCATGGGAATGTGCTACATTCCTCCCCTTTGACTCATTGCCAATACAAGTGGTGAAAGTGGTAATACACTTTGAATTTCACTAATGCACACGTTTTCTTTATTAGCCTTCGCACCTGTCTCACGTTTCGATTGTATGAATAAAAATATTCGAATATTATTATTATTATTATTATTATTATTATTATTATTATTATTATTATTCCGAACTCAATAATTTAAATTATGCGAAAAATTTCAATTTGTATTATCATATCATCAAATTTCTCCCAAGAAAACTTTAATACACGGGATTAAATTTTTTAAAGAAATTGATTTTTTTATATATGCCAAGTTTTATTTTATGTTGTAATTTTTTTAAGAATTATATAATTTTATAAATTATTGCAGCTTAATTATGAAATAAATTATGTTACAATAAATGATTTATTAGTTCATAATGCAAATCCCAATAGAAAAGTCCAAATTTTATCCCTATTGTTATCGTAAGGATTGACATCACAAATTTCATGTTAAAACGTGATGGTTTGCGTTACTGATCATGTGCACATCATTTTATCGTCACATGCTCTTAATCAATATTACCTTCTTTTTAATAAATTAATTTGCTTTAGGCTAGATGGTATTAAAATTTGATTAAATTAAAATCAATATGATTTGACTGATTAAATAATAAATTTGATTAAATTAAAATCAATATGATTTGACTGAATAAATAAGTTATTATTTAATCACTTATACTAATAAAAATAATCCTAACTATTAGGAATCAATAGTTTCTCCAATATAAAGATTATTTGATATGTGATTTTTATGATGTGATGTATTGTTTAACATATATCATTAATTATAATTTTTAATACAACGATGATGACAAACGTTGCTTCATCCTACACGAGTTCTTAAAAAAAATCATAATTCACAATACTTTCAAAATAAACGTCTATTTTATGAATATGTGTGAATATGAGAGACGAATCAAGAGGCTTTTGACATAAATTTCTATATTTTGATCTGAACTAATATTATTTTCAAATTTTATGTCCATAATCTCAAGATTCTTATGCTACCATAAACTTTTCCTTCTCATCATCCACTCTATATTATCCGGATGAATATATTTTTTATTACAACTATAGCACATAAACAACATTGTACGTCACATATCATGCTAATTAGGTTCATTAGTTCATACTTTAACCTCAAAAGCATATTATTTTAGCTAACCAAAGGTCAATCGGTAACCATGCCTAATTAACAATTTATTATAAAATAATAAGAATAATTACATCTACCTTTCTTAAGTTTAGTCGTAGTTATAAAAAAATTAACTACATTTAAATATTACAAAAAAAAAAAATAAATTATATAACTTCAAAAATTACATACACTCCTTCAAAGTGGTACTTATCTTTTATTTTCATCCTTATTGTCGTATTTATGTTACATTTTTATAAGAATACTTATAAAAAAAATGAAATATTTTAAATTATTATATTTATTTATTATTTTTCATCTACACAAAAAATATATATAATATTTAAATATAATCGAGTTTTTTTATTGTTATAACACACTTCAAGTAAATGTAATTAACTTTAAAATAATACTATAATTCCACCTATCAAGGTAGCATCATCGCATTTCTTCAAAATTAAAGGAAAAAAATGCATAAATAACAACTGGTCACGATGGAATCCAGACCCAGAATCGAATCTTCAACATTTCCAGGACACCACCCCTCTGTTTTCTTCGGAAGATCGTTAACGAAAGCTGTTATTTTGTGCTAAATCAAAACCATGATCTGGAGATCCTGTAGAAAACTGCGAAAATCACCTTTGGTTCAAGCCTCCTAAGCTTCCACCACTTCCCTTTTCAGTTTCCCATCTCCAAATTTCCGTGACTCCTCACCATAAATCTTTAGCCACCTGTTTTTGCCGTTCAAAGCTTTAAATTCTTGGGAAAAAAACCCTTTTAAATAGAGGTAGTATTCTTGGTTTTACAAGAGAAAAAGAGGAGCATTTTTTTGTCTAAAATTCAAAGTTCTTGGGCTACCAAAAGGGGTAACTTTGGCGGAAGATCATACGTAAACAAAATATTTTCCGGCATCCACCGCCATCGTGTTAGTTGAGCTACGGCGGAGCTGAGGTGAGCAGCGATATTGAACAGTAAAAGTAAAGGTTGAAGAATCCAAGAACCGGTTTCTGACGTTGGCGACTATGGGATTGGAGTGTAATTCGAAGCCTAAAATCGTGACTGGGGAGTATGGTTACATTTTGGAGGACGTGCCACACTTGTCTGATTATATTCCTAACCTTCCTGTGCGTGTAATTGTCTTAGTACATGTCTTTAAAAATTGCATATTATGTGTGGTAAATATACATGATTGAGCTTTAATTATCTTCGCCTCCAGTGAGTTTTTTCCCCTTTTGCTGGTGATTGTTTGTTCAATATCGGAAAAATGAGTATTTGTCACTTAAAACAAAGAAATTGATGTTTCTTTGGTAGACACGTCACTTGTGTAAATTATCTCAACTTTATATAGACCATGTATTTCCTGGTAATTTCTGTAGTAAATAGAAAAATGATCTTTTTTATATATAGTTCCATATCGATCGAAACATGAATGGTTTTCTGACGTGTTCTGCTCTGTTTCGGTATCTTTCCCCTATCCCTGTTCTTGATTTTTCCCATTTCTCATTTCGTAACCGCGTACACGGATTGCTTGCACTTATGATTGATACGTACTTGATTGTACTCATTGATTTACATTGGAATCAGTAAGATTTGATCCGGTGGTGGAGTTAGGAATTTGATACAGTGTGTGTGTGTGGGGTGGGGTGGGGGGGGGGGGGGGGGGTGGGTCTTATTTTTGTATATGTATCACAAAAGGGAAAGGGGCCATCACCCCGCAAACTAATGGTGTGTCCTCCACGGATTTGATCTCTTCGTATGATATTACCCGCACGTGCTCTATCATAGTGATTTTTTTCACCTTCTGTACTTGTGGTTTTTTTGTTTTGGGCAGGTTCATTCGAATCCTTTGCAAGATAATCCTGCATATTCAGCTGTTAGGTAAGTTCATTTGTCTTGTCTCTTTCATGTTCATTTCTTTATGGTCTTGCATATATTTTTCCGCAGGAGTCGGTTTGCATCATTTGGTGAAGGCTGATTATTCTTCCTTTTTTTTTAACAGGCAATATTTTATCCATGTCGATGATTCCGTACCACAAAAGGTCAGTCATTATTGAGAAATGATCTTCGAGTGAATAAATATATTTTATATTGGCACTAAGATTTTACATGGCTTTTTATTGATGAATGGTGTACGACGTCCTTGTTTATTCGGTAGGTTGTTGTTCACAAGGATAGTCCAAGAGGAGTTCATTTTAGACGAGCTGGTCCTCGCGAAAAAGTAAAGTGTATACATTGCTTATACAATGTCTATTACATGTTTCATGCGTTCCACTCTAGATAAAAGTTTTAATATTTTCAGGTTTATTTCGAGTCTGAAGATGTCCATGCTTGTATTGTCACGTGTGGAGGTTTATGCCCTGGTCTAAACACAGTTATTCGGGAAATAGTATGTGGTTTACATCATATGTATGGGGTAAATCGAGTTATAGGAATAAATGTAAGTAGATTCCTTATTACATCTGTTACTCTGTACAGTTAAAAGGTTTAGCTTTATTTATATTCATTGCTGGAGCTTTGAATCTGCAGGGAGGATACCGAGGTTTTTACTCGAAAAACACCGTCTCTCTAACGCCCAACTCTGTAAACGACATTCATAAACGTGGGGGAACTATCTTGGGAACGTCTCGTGGCGGTCATGACACCAAAAAGATCGTTGATAGCATTGAGGACCGCGGAATCAACCAGGTACATGAAAATATAGTTGTCATCAAAATATGCTGAATACTACTACGTTTATTCTAATATTGCATTTTTGCTGCTTTCAGGTCTACATAATAGGAGGTGATGGAACACAGAAAGGCGCTGCAGTAATTTTCGAGGTATTTTTCCATTATCATTGTCCTATATTGAAGCCATTTGAACATGTCAAGAATCTGAGTTTGAATTATTTTTCGCTGTCCTAAAGGAAATCAAAAGACGTGGTCTAAAAGTTGCAGTGGCGGGTATTCCCAAAACCATAGATAACGACATTCCGGTATTTAAGCTGTTGATATTGCTCTCAAATGTGCCTTGAAACTATCCAGTCTATGTTACCCTAGCTTATCCCCTGTTACCTACTACTCTAGGTGATAGACAAATCATTCGGTTTTGATTCTGCTGTCGAGGAAGCCGAACGTGCTATTAATGCTGCACATGTTGAAGCTACAAGTATCGAGAATGGCATCGGTTTTGTGAAGTTAATGGGAAGATATTGTGGTACATTTTATACTGTATTCTATATTGTTCTAGTACACTCATAATTTTTTGTAGTACATTACATATTTTTGTTGAAAGGAACACGTGATTGTCTTATTTCTGCGTCAAATTTTCTATTCCAAAATTGTCATTTGACACTACATGCTATGTGCCGTGTCTCAGGATTTATCGCTATGTATGCAACTCTTGCGAGTCGAGATGTGGATTGCTGCCTTATTCCGGAGTCACCCTTTTATCTTGAAGGCGCTGGTGGACTTTTCGAATACATAGAGAAACGGCTGAAAGAACAAGGGCATATGGTGATTGTCATGGCCGAAGGGGCCGGACAGGAGCTACTCTCTGAGGAATTTCGAACTGCAAATCAACATGATGCTTCTGGTAATAAGCTTCTGGATGACGTTGGACTATGGATATCTCGACGGATTAAGGTTCTACTGCCTTTTCTAATTTCTAAATATTCCTTATTTTCTTCCTTTTGTGCAGGAAGTTTGTAAATCATGCTCTTGTTTTTGTTTTCAGGATCATTTTTCGAAGAAAAGAAAGATAGCAATTAATCTAAAATATATAGGTACAAAGCCTCAGTTTTTGTGATCAGTACAATGAAACCTAGGATATCCGTTCTTACAGATTTTGCACTTGTTCGTCTAACAGATCCGACATACATGATTCGGGCTATTCCTAGTAATGCATCCGACAACGTGTACTGCACGCTTCTTGCTCAAAGTGCTGTTCATGGAGCCATGGCCGGATTTACTGGTTTCACAGTAGGGCTCGTAAATGGAAGACAAACTTATATACCCTTCTATGTAAGCTACTCAGATGATCGTAAAGTATTCTACTCCTTTTTAGCATTTACCACGATTAAAGCCTTTAGAGGTTCGATATGTCTTGTTTTACTTCGCATGATTTTGCATTTAGTGTCCAAAATGTGTCAATCCGACTGAAAGAGAGCTGGGGAGATGAGATGGATTTTGGGGGATAAACTTGACTTTGAGAAAAATGACGAATAAAATTCAATAACTTTCGCTAGTTCACGTCCCCTTTGCCTTCAGCTGGATACACATTCGTCTATCTCTAGTTTCTCCCAAGAGTCTTGGCTTCTTTATTAGTAATTTGCTCACACGTAACTTTGATCCAAGTGCAACTATTTCCCATTTCTGAATTTTTTGAGAATCGCCACTCACTTCAGTGCATCCTCTCTTCGTTTGTTTACTTTTCTTACACTTGTGTATATCAATCCTTGAGATCTCATGCTGATAAAGAAACCCACCCGAATGATATGCAGAGAATTAATGAGTTGCGGAACAAGGTCATAATCACTGATCGAATGTGGGCGAGACTGCTGTCTTCCACAAATCAGCCAAGTTTCTTGTCTCGAAAACAGGCCACTGAAGTTGACAAGAAGGAACACCCGGATACACAATTATTAGACGACAGTTTCGCGGATGGCGAAGCAGTGACTAAAGATATCACATGCTAGATATCGATGCGAGTTAGCGAACTTGCTCCAAAATTTCTAGTAGTAAGGCTGATAGAATCTATCTATCTATCTATATATATATATGTATATAGAGTACACTGGTTTGTTGCAGAATTTGCCCTGGTTTTGTTATGCAATGAACTGCTTAAATAAATGCCAAAAGATCCAAATATTATGTGGAAATTAGCTAGTTTAATAATTTGAGCAAATATGTGAGAGTTAATTGGAATAAAATATGTTTCATATATATATTAGACACGGTTTGATTAATGAAATGGATTATGTAATGATATTATAAAGTTAATAGATATAATAAGTTTAGGTGGTGTAATTATTTATCTTATGATGTTTGGTGTGTGGGTTAATTATTAGTCGAACACTCTATTGTCATTTTATCGACAACACCAGACAATATAGTATACTTACCATGAATTCGGTTGGCAAACAATATTTTTTTTCCTTTTAATCTTTCATATTATATTAAACAATTTGTATAGCTTAGCAACCATTTTTTAAAAAACCTAAAAAAAAGTTACTAGATTAAAGAGACAACTATGTGTATCCTAAATTTTTTATTTGACTTACAAATGAAAGTAATGCATAAAAGTACATTGATGTCATCAATATTTATTGGATAATATTTTATTTTGAATTTATGCCTGATATATACACTAAATGATGGATATGACACTAAATGATGTTTCAACAAATCGTCATAACAGTCAGTATTGAATAAAAAAATGTATTTTGCTTCAAGTTCATATCTTCGTAAAAGTTGAGACGAATTAGAAAATACGGATTACATATTTAATTTATGATTTAGAATCTAAATCACCTCAAATACCTCGACCTGAAAATATCCTAACTGATTTTGATGCATTTCTTTTTCTATACGGTAATAATAAAAAAAATTGTTGATACACATGATTGTATAAGGTGGAATGATATGTACGTAGAAAGACCAAAAGTTCTCCACCCATGGCAAAATTGTAATCCATCTCAAATTTTAGGGGTCAAATTGGTATTCTCGAATGTTAAATTCCACCGGAAGTATAAAAATTACAGAGAACTTGGGAATGAACTGATTCGAGGTTCAGCAGTCTTGCGATTTCTTTCAATCTGCGGAGGATCAAGAAGATAGGGATAAAGAGCAGCATACTTGAATTGAGATGGGAATAAGATTCGTACTGATGGTAAACAAGCAAGGACAGACCCGTCTAGCTCAGTACTACGAATATCTAACGATCGAGGAACGACGCGCTCTCGAAGGAGAAATCGTCCGCAAATGTCTCGTCCGCACCGAGCAACAGGTCTCTGCTTTTCTGTATTTTTTACAATTTTGCGTTTATTTTGATCTGCTGTACTTTATAAAGGAAGAATGAAAGTATTTTTATATTGCTTGCCTCGACTGGATCTCATTTAGCACACGAAAATGGAAGAAATGCACATGATTTGATTGATTGCGCCTGCTGCTTGATCTGCCATCTCCTTGGTTTAGTCTCTTATGGATTCGTGTAAATCAATTTTGTCCTTTTCCTGTGGATTTTACTCTGATCGCTAATTTGGCGAGTAGCTTCATGAACTTGACTTTGGAACTTCCTGGCGGTTTGGTTTTGATGAATTTTTGTGGTCCTATGGATGCTGTTGTAGAAAGTTCAAGCTTGAAATTTAGGGTATGAAAAATCGAAATGCTGGTATTAACAATGGGAATACGGAAGTATTTCAACAACTTAGCTGTTTGGATTCAAACGTGTCTAATTACGGCCTGGAGAGAGCCTGTATTTTCAAGAAGCACTAAAGATATTTGCGTGCTAGTTTTAGATTATGATGAAGCAGAAGCAATCTGTTGCTATTTTGAAAGCATATTAGCACACTGGCCTTTTTTTGGAGAAAAAAAAAATAAAAATGACAAGGATCAATGCACGATCAATTCACCAATTATGCGATTGAATTAATTTTCATTTGGTTCTGCTTTGGATAATTTTGGTGTTGGTGTGTTTCTTACCATACAGAGATTTTACATTGAGCCAGAAATTGTAGCATGTCTTAATAACCATATCATAAACTATAATCATATTAAATGTTATGGTTTTGTTAATTTATTCGATTGCCCGTGTTTCTTTGGAACCTAGGTAGTGGCTTGGTACAGTTTTTCATCACAACCACGTGGTCGTGTTGACAAGTTCTGATCATACGTTGTGAAATAGTTTATAAGTACAGTGACTAGGATGTGCTGATAGCCACTTTCTTCAGTCACTGGAAAATGTAATTTGAAATCTCAAATCACTTGCTTTATTACAGGGTAGGGACTTTGAGTCTTTTTGCTCATCTACTTTTATTTTTCCATCTTCATTTTCTTGTTCACTTCGCTGCTAAGCTACTAGTTGTTAAGTTGAGTGATAGAAGATGTGTGTGTCTTATGGTTAGGGGCATTTATCTCGTCCAATGTAAGTTGCTTAAGTTTTTGGTAATCGTGCTTGTGATAACATTTGTTTGCTCTATCTTGAACAGTGTTCCTTTGTTGAGCATCGAAACTACAAAATTGTGTATAGGCGATATGCATCACTATTTTTCCTGGTTGGAGTAGACAATGAAGAAGTAAGTTTTACGGTTTTGTATTTATCGATCTTCCTTTGTGCATTATATGCTACATTTTCCTGTTCTTTTTTCTTCCATAGTCTGTTTTACTTATGAAATCAACAAAATGATCAAAAGTAAAAATAATAATTGTAACTGGCCCATAAAAATTTAAGGATTTATAGAGAAATTGTTACTTTTTGTAATGCTTAATATTGTAGCGTGGCTGTATTGGTGATATCTAACTGACTGCTTTATTATTTTGGATCAATATTGAAATGGTTTATCTTTGCAATCAATGGTTGAGTGTTATAGAGTGGCTGTGTTGCGTATGTATTCTGCAAACAGCTTTCTTATTTAGAAATCTAAAATAATATAGTGGTCCACTCACTAGACTTGCAGTGTTACCACACCACGAGGCAAGAGCATTAGATGATTGGCCGTCAATATCAGTTTTACACTTCAATCTGACTTGATCCTCTATAATATTGCAACATTTTTATAGCTGCATTTATTCTTTTGCTGACTTGGTAATGTGGTCAAAGCAATGACATACACCAAATTTATTGTAGTATTAACAATCTTCAATACATGCATCTCAAAATTATCGATACATCGTATTAAAAAGCACTAGCGGTTGATGGATTTGCGTACCCTAGTTTGTACGTATTTGGTTATCAATTGTTACTGGCTACATTGCTCATATATTGCCATGACTTACTATTTGTGAATGATGCGTTAGCTTGAATTTTTGCGTTAGTCAAAGAGTTGGTTTATACTAAAGTTTATGAAAAACTAAGTTTTCTATGAAACATGGGCATTAATCATCAAAGAAAAACTAGGGGAACACGTAACCTGTCAACAAAATGATGAGACTAGCTTCCTTAATTTCAAATGATGATTCATAAGAAACTTTTAGGATCTTGTGCATACTTTCTTATAAATTTGAAATACGTCCGTTGACAAGCATGAAAAGTCTTCTTGCTCTTATTTCAAAAAAAAAAAAGTCTTCTTGCTCTTCATCCTTGTTAAAAAGTTGAAGATCCATGATTTGGTTGATGGCTATGTTTGCAGAATGAGCTTGCGATTCTGGAGTTCATTCACCTCCTAGTTGAAACGATGGATCGACATTTTGGCAATGTGGTAAGTTTCCTTTTTTAATCATACAAGTCTGTAATCATAGTTCACTAACTCTTCCTTTCAAAGATCTTTGCATGGCTGAGTTGTAATTTGGCAGTGTGAGCTGGATATCATGTTTCATTTGGAGAAAGCTCACTTCATGCTGGAAGAAATGGTGATGAATGGTTGCATTGTCGAGACAAGCAAGGCCAACATTCTGTCTCCAATACAGCTGATGGACAAAGCATCATAGGCCGGTGAGTCCAGCGCGTTTGGAATATTGCAACATTTGGTACCATGTTATGTTTTGGATTCCTTTTTAATGTAATTCTCGTGTAATTACTTCTATGTCTGAAAAAAAAAAGGATAAATTCTTATTTCGATGGAGCTGAGTTCTTATTTATGCAGTATGGTATAATTGGATTGTTATATCATGAAGGCACATTTTGAAGTTATAGTAATTATTCCCTTGATAATTTATCGTATTTTAGGTACCATTTGGTTCGTGGTATTAGACAAATAGTATAGAGAATTGGAGATAAGTAATATTTTTTAATAATAAAATATATAAAAATGATAGTTAATATAATATTTGATTTGATTTGATTGTTTAATTTGATTAAATTTTAGATAACGTGATATTACTGTTGTCTTTTTGAAAATATTAATAAAATATTTATAATATTATTTATTAAGGGTAATATTGTAATTTCAATTCAATTATTTGATTGATATGAGATTGCTGATTTGATTGATGTAAGATAAATGATTGGTAAATGGATAAATAATATGGTGCACCAAACATGAGATTAGATTTGATGAAAATATGAATAAATAATATAACGAACCAAACGGTATCTTAATTATATGTTTACTTGATCATATTATTTGTCTATTTATTAATTATTTATCTTACTTCGATCAAATCATTGAATTTAAATTACAATATCACCTTTAATAAATAATATTATAAATACTTTATTAATTATTAATAAGACAAAATGTAATTTACCATCTTATCTCATATTTAATCGATCAAATCAAACGAAATATTATTTATCAATCAAATACTATATTAATTATTTTTTTATCACATTAAATTTTTTATCTCCATATTATTATCCTATCATTAGTTTCAAACGGTGCCAGACAATAAAGAAGATGAAAAAAGAAGTAACCGGGGTTGAAAAAGTTTCTTGGCTAGTTAGCATGAATTTTAAAAGTTCTCTCTTTTGAACGTTTCTTCTATCCGCTTTCATTCTCAAAATAATAAAAGCTATTTGTTTTTTGTTTTTTTTCAAAAAAAAGAAGAGTAAAGGCTATACAAAAGATACAACAAATTGTATAAAATATAAATAATACCTCAAGTTGAATTAACCATATAGTGATGGACAATTCCACCAAAAACAAATCCATGTGTTGATTTTATGTATTCAAATTCAGATAATGATATATTCAGGATAATACAAATTCGGAAACCAAAATAAAAAATTAAATTTGAGAAGTATGATAGAAAGTCTCACTTGTCGGCAACAGTATCGATAAATGTCCTACCAAATAAGAAGGCATCTAAGCTTCTGTTGGGCATGTATTCATATAGTAAGATTTTTTCGTGTTTGTTGAGGCTGTATCCTAGAAGTTGTTGGGGAATTACACCCCCGAAACGATGCCGACCACGATGATAATAGTACCCAAAAACTTGCGGAATAAAATAACCAACAAGAACACAAAGATTTACGTGGTTCACCCAATATAGGCTACGTCCACGGAGCACTGCAACTTTTATAACCGGAAGAAATATTACAACAAGTGTATACACCAATACACTCAATATTTCTCACACTCCCAACCCGAGTATACCGAGAAAATAATTTCTCTAACTCACACAAGAGAATTCCCGCACTCAAGAAAAAAATACACTCTTTTTTTCTATGCACTCTCTATTTATCAAAGCTAAAAAGCTTTTGATTTTGGGATACAATAACTGAAGGAATTGAGCTCTATTTATAACTAATTCCCTCGTCCAATTTTTAAAATCAATCGATGTGGGAAAAGATTTTATTATTATTTTATTTAATGTGGGTCCCACCACATTAAATAAAATCTTACCTAACAATTCTCCCACTTGAAGACTTGATTTCAATCATGTCTTCACACCATCAGTGCAGCAGCTCATACCTCCTTTGTTAGTCTAGGAGACCAACTGAAGTCAAACACAACTTCAGTTTTTCAATGATAGCAGCCTTCGTGAGCATATCAGCTGGATTCTTGCTTCCAGGAATCTTCTCAAGCTTCAAGACTTCATTCACCTGATCTCTAAGGATCCCCATTCCAAGGATTTGCTTTGCAGCACCCAAATCCTTCAAAGCAAATTCCTTTGATAACTCTTTCTCGAGTTTATCAATCTGCTCCAGACAAGCTCCTGCTATCAACATATCATCTACATATATCAGTAGTATGATATAATAACCATCAAGCTTCACATAACAACAGTGATCAGCCTGATACCTCAGAAAACCATCATTATTCATTACACCATCAAACTTCTTGTACCACTGTCTTGCTTGTTTGAGACCATACAAGCTCTTCTGAAGTTTGCACACCATTTTCTCTTTCCCTCGTACTTCAAATCCCTGTGATTGATTCATTTCTTCATCTAGGTCACTGTGAAGAAACGCAGTCTTTACATCCAACTGCTCCAGATGTAAATCTTCTTTTACCATCAATCCAAGTACAGTCCTGATAGTAGTTAACTTTACCACCAGAGAGAAAATATCAGTGTAACCAATGACTTCCTTTTCACCTTTTACACCAAGTATTTCTTTGTACCGCTTGCTACCGTCATGTTCTAACCGGTACTCCCACTTGCTATGTAAAACCTTTTTACTTTCAGGAAGTTCTGACAACTCCCACTTGTGATTGGATGACAGTGAATCCATCACATCTTTCATGGCTAACTCCCACTGTTTAAAAGTCTCATAAACATCCGATTTATTTTCACAAAATAAACCCAAAATTTCCTGCTCGAATCGTCAACAGTAGTGCCATAATATCTTGAGTGATCTCCAAGGGATGTCACAGGAGATGGTCCACATATATCAGTATGTGTCAGCTCCAAATCCGCTGGTTTCGGTTCTCTAACCTCTTTTGAAAAGCTCACCTTTTTCTGCTTTCCAAAAAATACAGCTTCACACAACTTGCTTTCAACGATCTTTAATTCCGATAGCTTTCCGTTTGAAACAAGCATCTTCATTCCCTTTTCACTCGTATCCCCAAGCCTACTATGCCATAGACTTGAATTAGCTCCAGCATCCACAGCCGCTAATTTATTTCTCAAACTGGAAGTCATATAAAGTGTTCCAGTTTTCTTTCCTCGAGCAACAATCATGGCTCCCTTTTTCACTTTCCAGGAACCATCACCAAAGGTCACCTTATGACCTTCGTCGTCAAGCTGTCCTACTGAAATCAGATTGTGTGTCAACTTTGGTACATGCCTTACTTTGTTGATTTTCCAGACAGATCCATTTGTCATCTTCATCCGGATATCACCCATACCAACAATTTCCAAAGGTTTTCCATCAGCCAGGAAAACTTTTCCGTAATCTCCCGCAATGTAATTATCGAATACATCACGATTACCAGTGGTATGAAACGAAGCTCCCGAGTCCATAACCCAAGAATCAACCGAGCTTTCCATGGATAGTAATAGAGCATCATGTACCTCCTCAGTAACAACATTAGCGTCGTTCTTTGTTGATCTGCAATTCTTTTTCAAGTGACCAGTCTCACCACAGCTCCAGCACTTCACATTCTTTTCAAAGTTGCTTTTGTCTTTTCCATTTCTTGACTTGGATCTACCATGCCATTGGTTAAAACTCTTTTCGCCACTCCTGCTCCTTCCTCTATTCTCGAGATTTAGAGCAGATCTCAATGATGTTCCTTCACCCGAATCCATCCTGCGAACTTCTTCAGCAAGAATTTGATCTCTGACATCATTGAATTGTAGCTTTCTTTTTCCAACAGAGTTGCTAACCGCTGCCCGCATCGGTTCCCAATTGTCTGGTAAAGACGCCAAAAGAATAAGTGCCCGAATCTCATCATCAAATTTAATTTCAACCGATGTCAGCTGTGAAACAATCGTGTTGAATTCATTGATGTGTTTAGCCACCGATGCATCTTCTCTCATCTTCAAGTTAAATAACTTCTTCATGAGATGTACTTTATTATTTGCCGATGGCTTTTCGTACATGTCCGACAAAATGGACATCATCTCCTCCGTTGTTTTTGCCTCCGCCACGTTATGTGCCACGTTCTTCGTTAGGGTCAATCGTATTACACCTAACACTTGTCGATCAAGAAGCTTCCAGTCATCATCCTCCATCTTTTCCGGCTTCTTTCCAGATAGAGGTTGATGCAACTTCTTGCTATACAAATAATCAATAATTTGTAGTCGCCAGAACGTAAAATCTGTACCGTCGAACTTGTTGATACTCGGTCCCGATCCATCATCTCCGGCCATCACTTCTCTAGCCTTAGCAAAAAGTCTAAAAAATCTTTTCTGATGTGGAAGATCAGACAAAGCTGCAACCACAGAGCATACTCAGAATTCTTAAGAATTTTCACAACAAGGCTCTGATACCAGTTGTTGGGGAATTACACCCCCGAAGCGATGCCGACCACGATGATAATAGTACCCAAAAACTTGCGGAATAAAATAACCAACAAGAACACAAAGATTTACGTGGTTCACCCAATATAGGCTACGTCCACGGAGCACTGCAACTTTTATAACCGGAAGAAATATTACAACAAGTGTATACACCAATACACTCAATATTTCTCACACTCCCAACCCGAGTATACCGAGAAAATAATTTCTCTAACTCACACAAGAGAATTCCCGCACTCAAGAAAAAAATACACTCTTTTTTTCTATGCACTCTCTATTTATCAAAGCTAAAAAGCTTTTGATTTTGGGATACAATAACTGAAGGAATTGAGCTCTATTTATAACTAATTCCCTCGTCCAATTTTTAAAATCAATCGATGTGGGAAAAGATTTTATTATTATTTTATTTAATGTGGGTCCCACCACATTAAATAAAATCTTACCTAACAGAAGTCTCACGAGGTTTCGATGCTCAAGCTTGAAGATCAAGACGACTTCATTCTGGAATTCCTTGATGCCTTGACTAGAGCAACTGGACAACCTCTTCACCGCAATTTCTTTTCCTCCCGGAAACTTTCCTTGCAAAAATTTAGAACGGTAACACCCGTTAATGCATCAGAAAGAATGGCCTCCTTTCTTTCAAAATAAGTAATACGAGTAGCAATGTTCCCACCTTATACACGGGTCCAAATCCATCGTGCCCGAGTTTATTTGCTTCAGAGAATTGATCAGTAGCAGATAAAACAATATCCAAACTATAGAAAGGTACATCAATGGCATTCGTGCTGTCCTTCTCGATATTCATCAAGTCTTCTACCGGTCCTTCATATTCATGTGAGAAGATCACCGGCTGCTCTTCAATGTTCTCTTCATTGTGTACAGAAATGGAATCGTTTTTTCAAAAATATAAATGGTGAGTAAAGATCAAAATGAGATGCAAGCATCATTGTCTTCTAAGAGATTTTTGTGCTTCAATGTGACAATTCAGTCCAACATTCCCTGTTCAATTTATGGGAGAAATCAAGAATTGTGTTATCAGTCAAAATTCTAACACTTACCTTCTCCTTCGAACAACCTTGTTCAACGTTACGATATTGATGCAGCATAAAGTAAGTACAACCCCAGCTACAGAAACGATGGAAACAGTTACATATTTCATGCGTTTCTTGTTCTCAGATCCTCCTTGTCGATCAGAGTTTGTTGATGCTGAAGAATTGCTAAATCAGTAGTTCGAAGAATTTCTTGAAGTAATAATCCAACAACATATTACTGATCCAAACACACCTACCATTGTTACAACTAATACTATATCCTTCCCATTCATAGCCTGTGTCGCAATAGCACCCTTAGAATTGGGCCAATTTTTACATAATTGCATGTTGGCTCCAACGGGATTCTCCAACTTATTTCAATCTGATTTCCATCTTGAGCATCCGGATTGGCATTACCAGGTTCCATGTAGCACGGGTTAGTCACAGTGAATGGTGATGATTGGTCAAGCTTCAAATTTTATATTGATTTGTTTCCTGTTTTACATCCAACATCACCTTCAGAGTTGTATCGAGTAACAAAACTATTCCTTGCCTCATGAATGCCTATCACTGGATATTTTCCACTCAATGTGAGGAAGCTGATTACACCTGTTGAGTTATTACAGCTGAAACTACGGTATAAAGGATCGCCACAGTCTGGTCCACTGCTCAAAGGATAAGGTATCTGGTTCAGAAAACATGGGTGACAGTTTCGCATGGGTTCTGTAATAAATACATCGAAAAGCTTCAATTAATATCTCCGGTAGATTCTTCCCCAAGATGTCGAAGAATTAATAGAAAATCGTGGGCAGTAATATGTGACTTGGGTATCTGGTCTACTGATTATGTTGCACGGCTTGTTTATTGAATTGTAGCGCTTGGTATATTGTAATGTTGAACCCACGCTTAATCCTAATAAAACAGTATATGTTCATTAGATTCTTACATCCATAAATTTGACTTGTGAGTTATCAATTTTTTTTTATATATTTGATTATCTTCAGGTATCTATCGTATTTGCATATTATATATATATTTTTTTGTGTATATGTATGTTTGTGTGTGTGTGTGTGTGTGTGTGTGTGTGTGTTCGATCACATGTAACACATATACAGGAGACAATATGTAAAAAACGAAATTTATTACGAAAATAAAGAATTACAACTCCGGAAAGAGATCAGGCGGAATAAGAGATTTATTTACATAGAATCCTCAGTCTTGTTACCATTTTCTGCCTGTATATTAGATATATATCATCTCGTTCCTCCTGCCAATAAATTTACCATCGAAGCTTCGCAGGAAAATACTGCAATAAATATAAAGATTTGAATGAAATTAGAACCTCGAGGAGAGAAAAAAAAAAAATCAAAGTTCATAGTTATAATTTAATTTGGGAAAAAAAATTATTTACCTTCTCAATGAGGGAGAGGTAGTATGGTTTCACCTTTTCAACATCAACACGAACTTTGCTTTTACTGTATAAATCATACTTGCTGCAATTTTTTTTTCAAATAAAGTTATCATTAATATAATTAAATTAAGTATATAAAAAAAATTCCTTAACTTGGGCAAGATTATATAATGAATTATTATATTTTCCCAAAAACTTACTTAAAAATATGAAGCCATTTCAGGTTCTCTTTATCCTCCTTATTCATTAAGTGTGTATATGCTCCAGCCCTGTGCAAGGCTGCAACCATCCATGCCAATAAATCAATCAGCAATCTTTGAATCAATTACTTGCACAACTTTTAAACTTTTTATTAGATGAAAATTAATGGTAAAAATTATTTTCTTACGATAAAATGAATGGTATCGGATGACGAACAATGCAGCCGAAGGTAGAGTGGTTCCATTTTCCTTAGCCACCTAAAAAATATAAAATAAAAATAAAATCATATTACGCGAAATTATAAATTTGTACGATGATTTCATAAATTTTCCGACCGCAATTACCAAATACATATAATCGTCGTGCCCAAACGACATCAAGACGTTCTCTAATCCGCAACCCTCTTCGTAAATTCCATTTTTAGTGTTGTAAGAAGGGTTCTCAAGGTCAGGATTAGTCTTGAAATACTGCATCAAATCAAATCAAATCGAGTTAATTAACTAATAAAAGTAGAATCCAAAAATTGATTCAACTATAATTTATGCAATGTTTTGTTCATGCATGCGTCACTCATTCAACAATGATATATGAATGAGTGGTCATGATTCATCACTCAACACAAATGTCACGTACAGAATGAATGAGGGTATTATCTATATAAGTGACATCTAACAAGCCATTTAGGCGGATCGTAGAGAATCGGGTCGAAATTAGACAAGACCCACGCAATGTACCTTATGATGTACAATGGATTCATCAAAGGAACAGCCAAGAGGGAATGTGTCACCAACAACAGCCCATTGAGGCAGCGATCCAAATCTAGGTAGAAGCAGCACCTTCCCAAGATCTGCATCCCATTCAAACAAATTGGTCACCATTCTATTCTAGATTCACACAAAAAACAAACAAATTAGACTACCAAAATAGGAAACAAATTACCGTGAATGAGGGCGGTCAAGTGCAGCCAATCGTCGTTGGGGTAATCTTTCCTGATGGCCTCGGCAGTTTGCAGCAAGTGCTCGATTTGTGGCTCGTCCAAATCGGGATCGCTATCGTCCACCACATCGTTCAGAAGCTCGCAACACTCCCATATGCTCATGTCTAGTTTATCGAGTTTCATATATTCTGCCCTCATTTTCTTCACCTGCATTTGCAATATGTCATCAATTTCACACTCCAAATTTATTAAACAAATCCTATACACACTTACAAATTCAACTGTTTGATTAATGTGGTTGAGGCGGTAGAATTCCTCCACGGTCTTTTGTCTCTCACTTTGAGCATTGTAGTCCCTGCCATACGTAAATCCCCAGTTGAGATATCCCACAAATATTATATACTTGCCATTTTATTTTTTCACAATCTAAAATTCTTTTTTCCCAAAATAATACAATAATTTTTTATTATTAAATAACAGTTAATGCACCCAAGCGTCTCGAGTAGGTAACTAATAGTAGTATATGTATATGAATAATCCAAAAAAGTATTTTTATTTATTTTTTATTGTAAAACTTCAAAAAATTATATATGTATAGGAAATGTCGTATATATTCTGGACACTATATGTGAAACAGATATGGATAATATACCCCAGATTTGGGGGGGGAAAATTGATATGAAACCAACTGCGAATAAAATACATTTTAAGATTATTAAATCAAACGCCTTTTTTCCAGGAAAAAATAAATAAACATGAATATAGAATATTATTTCGAATCTGAGGGTAAAAAAACAAAGAAAAAAATAACCTGAATGAATTGCCAAAAGAATTGATTTCGGGTGCGTCGAATTTCCCATCCAATTCCAATTTTGGCATCACAAAGCCTCCATCCAACACAAGTTCATTCGCATCATCGCATGGAACTTTCTTCTCGGCAATGTCGAACTCTACAATCAAGATTTAAACAAAAAATACATATAAATCTAAAACGTCACCCTCTCAAAAACCGAGTCGTGTAAACGAATCGAATCGAATTAATATGTATAAAATATAAAGATAGTCGAAAAAACAATTGCAATGCACGTCTTTACAAGAAAGTAATAAGGCATAAAATGTGTGTATACCAAGGGGAGGCTGCTCGATGAGAATCGTCATCGTCTGAAAAGAGAGAGTCCAAACGATAGATATACGTATGTGTGTGTGTGTATATAGTTTGTGCAAAAGGGGAGCGTGTAGGATTCGGAGAAAAAGAAGATATTTATAGTGGGATAAAAACTGTCCTTGATTGACAATTTTAAGGTTTCGAGTCCTCAACTGGAAATCTAAAAAAGACTCTAATATTGTATGTTTTCTCCGAAAGATATGACGTTACGTTTGACCAACATTCTGGGTACCGCGTGTGGATCACCGCATGAGTGGATCGTCGGATGTATGGCCCACGCGCGGGGGAGAAAATCGTGGGTGAGTCAGATGGACGTGTACTTGATTGTTATCTTTATCGAACTTACAGCAGGACCTGACGCGGCACCGAGTCATAACCGACGTCGTTTCGGGGGTAGGTTATTCAACGGCTGAGCTGTGACCCGCAAGCCAAATTACTATGGTCATTTGACGATCCTCGTTGTGCCCCGTCATCGATCAAATTTCATTTTTTTTTTATTTAACAAATATAATATGTGACACGGTTTTTTGGTGAAAAAGAAATTGATATATTCGCAAATTATTATTTTAAAACGTGAAACATGATAATTAATTTTTTTACAAAAAAAATTAACATTATAAGAATTATTTAGAACTAAAATCAAAAAATCTATTAAGATTTTTAGATAGGTGATAACTTCTTATAATATTTCAACATTTTGATAAAGTAATAAATTATCAGATAAGATAAACGTTAAATAATTTAAAAATTATGCGTTTTCTAAAACATGCCGTTTTTTTAAGCAGAACCAAAAAAAAAAAAGAAAGAAAGAAATTTCAAACACAAAATTCCTTTTTGTGTCAAAAACACACAGAATTTTCCCTCAAATTACTCTTATTTTTTGTGACAAAACAATAAAAAGTCAAGTATAATATTTTAATAGCAAAAATGCTTTGACATAGTTACATTTTATACGAAAATTGCCATAGGTAAATTATATTTATAATTAAAGTTTTTAATGTAGTTACGCACATGATATCTAAATAATTATATAATAATATGACTTCGTTCCATGGAATTTTTTTTTTATGTTCTGAGTATATTTTAGTTCGTAAATTATGTTAATCGAGTAAATCATGTTAGACAACTTTGTGAAACAAACACGCTGATCTTACCTTTACCTAAAACTCGGTCTCTTCCATGGAATTTGTTTGTTGTCCATTAATTTAATAGTGACGGTGACAATATATAATAAGAACTATCTGGGTTTTAATCAGGGAATTATATTAGACACACGGATATTGATGATGATGACGTTGCCCATTTATTCATATACTTTAATTAAAACAAAAATGTCAAAGTATCAACTTATATATATATATATATATATATATATATAGAAATATGAGAATAGACTGACTCGATAATATGTTTATTAAGATTTTGCTTTTTCACATTTTCAATGTGTAAATATATAATGTTTTATTTGGAAGATTATTTTAAAATATAATATTGGAAGAAGTAATTAAAAAAAATTGAATTATAGGGAACTGAAAAGATACTGAAATGCTTTCTTCGGAACTATCAAAGTTCTTGGGAGACGAAAACTTCACGGGGGATGACTGAAATTCTGTTGCGATCAAAGATAATGCTATTTTATTATTTGGCAATTTGCGTGTCTCTGTCTCTAATTATTTTAAGTAATTACCAGAAAATTTATAAACAGATATTTATATGTGTTTTTTTTTTTTTTTTATGACATTTGACTTTTTGTATTTATCTTAATAAACAAACTTTTAGTGATTATATTAAATAAATAATAGTTTGTCTGATATTAAAATCTCAAATTCGAAATTAGATCTCGATTTCGATACTCAATTATATTATTTTTCTCCTTAAAAAATTGATAGAAGGTAATGTCTCGGCCACAAGACTTTTTAGTAGTCGGTGGAATTTTAAAGGTATACATTATATAAGATCTTTCAGAAACAAAATAAGAAATACTTTCAAAAATCTTATGTTGTCTTAACATTTTACAAAATAACATAAATAATTCATAAGTTTTGTTAAATTTTGTTTTGTAAATAATTAAGTGTATTTCATAAATTATTTAAAAGATATTCTATATTTAATAAATTTAGAATGAAACAAACTTGTAGGCACGTTTATATAAATCGCAGAGGCAGTGATTAAAGTAATATGATGTGCGTGACATTAATTATGGTACTAGATTTGCTTACAGTTAAAGATGTCAAAATCGGTGGGCGGTGTGGGCCGGAACGGGCCCGTCATTTTGGTGGACCTACAAATAGTTAACGCAGCTTAACTCGTTTTGAATCGCGGGTTAGACAGGTTGGTTAGCTTAAGTTTTATTAAAAAATAATTGAAATAAATGTTAATTTTTTAAATAAAAAATTTAAAAAACATTTGAAATGCTAAAAATAAATTATTTTAATAGTTCAACTAAAATTTAAAAGTATTACGATGAGAAATTAATAAGTAATAAAATTAATTAGTTAAATAAAATAAAAAATAAAAAAATCATTAAAATTCATTTAAAATAAGTCAGATAAAACTTAAAAATGCATATATAAAGAATTTAAAAATACTATTTTATAAAAATAAAATAAAAGCATATTTTGGTGGCTCGGCTCGGCTCGGCTCGGATCGGATCCTCCTGTCTAGGCCCGTTTGGCTCGCATTTTCCTAATCCATTCCGTCTCATTTCTATGTCGGGGCCGGCTAACCCGGTTGGCCCAACCTAATTTGACAAGCCTAACTACAAGTCTACAATCGATAGCTTGGTTGATGAGTAAATAATTCGTTTTTTAGGTGACCGAAGTTGGAATGGTTCGTCTAAACCATTTTTTTAATGGGTTTGGGCTGAGATTTTCTACCGTTGTTCTTTTAGGGCGTGGGACTCAACTTGGATGATGTCCATGCCCTTGCATTCTGGAAAACAGAGTTCTCCAAAAAGGTTATCGATGTGCTTGTGTTGTATCTTTTCTTGCTACTGATTTGTATCAGCTGATGAAAGAGTGGGGAGAGGGCATTTTTAGGATGCAAAACCACAAGTTCAACCATAATTATGTCAGAGAAATTTCTTCAAAACCAATGTCAGCTGTCTTTTAATTGTGCAAGTTTGAATCTGCAGCATTGAGAGAATGTGTTGATTTTAATGCATGGCCTATTATACAGAATTATTCACAAATTAAGGTTAAAACTCGTGTAAATAGGGAAATCTTACTGAGCTATGCTGCTATGACTATTTTGCTAACGTTCTTTTTTACAAATAATTTTGACAGTGAGAAGATGTGAGGTAAGAATTTAATGGGATGAGACATACATTAAATTAAATAATAAAAAAAACGTATCTCATATCGAAAAATTTTAAAAACTGAAAGAAGGAATTAGTTATAAATAGAGCTCAATTCTTTCAGTTATTGTATCACAAAATCAAAAGCTTTTCAGCTTTTATAAAAAGAGAGTGCATAGAAAAAAGAGTGTATTTTTTTCTTGAGTGCGGGAATTCTCTTGTGTGAGTTAGAGAAATTATTTTCTCGATATACTCGGGTCGGGATCGTGAGAGATATTGAGTGTATTGGTGTATACACTTGTTGTAATATTTCTTCCAGTTATAAAAGTTGCAGTGCTCCATGGACGTAGCCTATATTGGGTGAACCACGTAATTTATTCCGCATTTTTGGGAATTATTATCATCGTGATCGGCATCGCTTCGGTGTAATTCGCCAACAGAAGAAACTATTGCTGACAAAGACGAGATAAAATTGCTTTCTTATCGTATTTCATTTGCCATGCCAGCTTGGTGTAATTCGCAAACTCTTTTTTTCCTTCAGAAATGAGTGTCTAATGCAACTTTTGTAGGTTGGTGCCGAAAGATTTGACAAAGAATATGAATATAGCACACGCCACAATTATGGGAAAGAAGGGAAGAAAACAGTATTTCAATTCTAACATGGCTCATATTATGGTCGTACCATGGGAATCCATCCTAGAATTATTTGTTTCAAAATATATCCTTCCTGACCGTTTGATAGTTTGATGATTTTTGTTTACAGTATATATGAGTTCATGTTTGTATAAACTTTTTAAATGATGAAATCTGTTGTGGCTTGTAATACTCATGAGTAAAGATGATGCATAAATGGTTATGGCAAAGTGGTGGATGGAAGATTATCATGCTTATCACTGGTTTCACGTCTCATAAATAGTAACAACTTTCGCAAAATTCTAGGAAATATTTCAATTTTCTTCTCACCTTCTTTTTCATGGTTTGCAGGATTACACGCCCTATTCATGTCAAAAAATAATATCTTTAACATCAGGTGTGGGGGATCATCACGGGTGACCTTATCGTCATTTCAGGTCAGTTCTCCTTGGTGGCTGCAGCTGTCCTTTCTCATTTAAAGCACTGAACTTCACCTTCTAATGTCAGCAATCCATCAAATGATGCACCTGGTAGTTTTGTTCGAGCAAGAAAGTTCTTTATTAGACTTCCACTCTGGCAACTTCCGCTGTGATATTGTTTTGCTGGAAAAATTTCTTGAAGATACATAAAATGGTTGTGATCTGCCAATTTTCATCTCAAATAGGGTAGTCGTGTTTTTTTTAGCACAGATACAAAGATGAATATAGTTCCCAATTGGTCTTATTTTCACATTCACTGAATCTAAACTCCCCTTTACTGTCAAATATTTCATTTACGGCAATCGAATAATTTGACTTGACATGATTTAAAATGGGTCATCGTGATTTCCCTAACGTTATAAGGACAACCAAGAACCGATTCTCTTGCAACTATACTACTCTGGATGGAGCGACTTTGGCAATTTTCAGTTCTTGATAATTGGTTTAGTTATCTAGAATTTGAAAATATGAGACATCAATTGCATAATTTTTATTGAGTTATTTCATGTAATGAGATAATATGGAATTCACTTCGAAAACTGAATATGATTTCTGTACTGAATAGTCTGAACAGACATTGTTAACTCCCACATCATGCTTTCTGCTCGAACTTCTTAATGATTCAATCTATCGATACTCTCTAGTACTGCTAAACCAGTGAGGAAAACTTGAGAGCAGCCCTTGGTAAGATGGGAGTAGGCAATTGTGCGATGGAGGAGGTCATTGATAAAGTGCGGAACAGACACTATCAGGTCATCGTTCTCATAATCTTTTTTCTGTTATGCTGCCATAAGTTTTTCCTTCTAATGGTTACTTTTATCTACAAATGTTGGTTCTGCAGTTGGCATGCACCTTGACTTTTGAAGCTATTCATGGTGAATTTTGTGACGCGGGAATAAATTATCCAAACCAATTTTACAGTGACAGCAGAAAGATTTTGGATTCCAAGGTAATTCTTTGATGGCTAAATCCAACTTATACATTCCTAATTCCATACAATCCATTAGTGAGTAGTATATAGGATTGCTTGAATTTATTATTGGATAGGAATTTTGTATGTGATAATATGACTGGTGAATTTCAACGGTAATTGCTTGTGCTATCTATCATCTCACATCTGTGAGTATATTTGAGAAATTGTGTTTTATATATAAGATGTTTCTTTCTTTGACTTTTTCGTGTTCATATCTGGAAGTTTTTATGTCATTGTTGTCATCAGGTCAACGTATTTGGTGCTAATGTTTATGAAGATAATCCAGCCTAAATGTTTGGTGTCGGAAATCAGAAAAGGACCAAAAGATGGTGAGATTCATTGATCTAAACTAATTTGACTAAAATATATCTTTTTCTTTCGGGTTTTTTTTTTTGCTTTTGGGCAAGTATGATCGTGTGAATGTAACGCATATTCATTTTGGAATTATTTATTTTTCCCGCAATTTAGTAATATTTGGTATTATAAAATTATATGTGTCTCACTACGTATGTTTTTCAATCCATGATAGTAGATATATATATGAGTAATATAGAATATATAGTTGTCATATCGAATTTAAGAATTCATATTATAAACACTAGCCTTTCTTTGGACCCGATTGTCTCTTCCCACGAGTCCTTGACTATCTTAGGAATGCATTGCTTGTTTTTGGCTTTTATTTTAGTTGGGGAGAGAATTGTCAAAATCATATTCAAGATTTCATCTCAAACTTTATACTTTAATATCAGATGAGCTATGAAATATCGGACTTGCATTTGTGATAAACGACAAATTGAAAGATTTTGATAAGAAAACGTTTAAAATATAGCTAATTGAAATATGGGTTAAGTTTAAAATATAAATCCATATGAAGATTGAGAATTATTAAAGATATATAGCATTGGCATGTGAAAAATTTCCACTTAAAATCCATCATCTTTTTGTTACAGTTTGAGATTACAACAGAAGAATTTAGAGATAAAAACTGAGATTAAATGAGCGTTAAGTTTAAGAAAGTGAACAAGTAATAACAAATTCATATTTTAAGGGATCAAGCAATTTTATTTTAGTAAATTTTTAATTTTATCACGTGAATGATACTTCTGAGTTTGTATTGGTTATAGTCTTACAGAAAATATATTATTTATAATTGTCTGTCTTCCATTATTATGGCCCGACTCTTTGCACACGTCCGTCCTTCTATATGGAGGATGTGTTAGGTTCTGATAGTGACTAAGCGGCGAGGTTCGCTGCTTGGACATTTCCTAACAGGGTGTTAATGAGGCGATCTGCCGTTGAGAAAAAACCAGACTGGAGATCAGCCTTGCCCCACCAGACCAGATATTATTCCATCCTAGAACTTCAAAAACTTCTACGTAACAAGAAAAAAATTATTCAATATAATAAAAAAATTAAATAAATATTAATTTAATATAAATACTGGGATGGGTTTATTATAACTGGTGCCCAATCCGATCTGTTGACCTGGTTTTAACTCGACCTGGAACTCGTTGACATGGCTTAGATCCATACAAAATAGAACATATTTAATTTAAACTTGACTCATAGTCATTCATACTTCCTGACCAATCTTGCTTGTATGGAGCAAGTCATTCATGATTCATGTAACTCACGGTCCTAGGAATCAATTTATAAAACTCGTCGGGCTTCTTGTTAATACAAGTAACTCAAACCCATTGATATTTTCTTCGATGGTTGATTGTATAATGTCCTATATTCGACGAATGTGTTTATTGTATCAAGACGAGTCTTTCCAGCGTCTTTTTGTCCTCACTCACACGCACCTTAAGAAACTTCTCAGGAGGTTACCCATCCTAGAATTATCTCAAGTCAAGAACAGTTAACTTTGGAGCTCTTATATGATGAGCTCCCGAAAAGAAGATGTGTCTTCTTGATTAGAGTAATACATATAAAATCTTTTAAACATTCATCAACTGCATAGTCTCATACTTGAACAGTTTTTTGAATCTATCTCATTCCAGTGTGAGATCGGTGGATTCATATTCTCTTCGTCTCGAAGTGCCTTGAAGTCTGCAAGGAGCCGTTTATTGTTCGTGTAATTTCATGCCACCGACGATCACCTCACCCTTTTCTACCACGAGTCGCAGATTACCGTTTCTAACTGCTTCACAAAAAAAAAAAATGAATGGATTCTCGGCTGGATTCCTCGTGATCCTTTGTTCCCTGAGGTCCCCTTTCCTATGCATGGGTTCCTCCACTTTTGTAGTGTTTTCTCGAGTTTTTGGATCCGAAATTCGGGTTCGTTGTGCAAGCATGCTCGTGTCGCTAAAATTATTGCTTTTTACTAGTATAACATAATTAACTTTCTTATGTATTTTTCCTCTTAAAACTATATTTAAGATCATGACGGGAGTAAAACATATATATTTGCGAAAACATAGAACGAAAATTAGTAATCAATTCAATCAAGAAAAATTACATCGATGATCATTTGTTTTTGTGAAAACAACTATATACACTGCGCACTTCTTTTAAAACGAAAAGAAAAGAAAAGAAAGGCACCTCATCAGGGGAATATCTTTAGTACGGGCAACGATGGGTTTTCGCTTGGCAGTTGGCAGACACATTTTAAAACTTATTTAAAATTAAATAAATAAGTAAAATAAAATTGGCACATATATATATATTGATTGCCGATGATGAAGGGCGTAGTCGCTTTCATAATTTGAAAATGAGAGGTAATAGAATATATCAGGTTGATGACATAACATATTTGAATTTGGGATTCTATTGCTCCCACAAGTTAAATTATAAAATTATTTATCTACTTTTCGATGTGTTTAATTTCTCGGATGTTGTAAAATTATACACATCAGTATAATTTATATTACATCATGGATAGCAGCAAATCATGGGTTATTGTCAGAAATGAAATAATTTTGTTACAAGTAAATTAATGGCAAAGACAACCAATAGATAGGAAGAGATCAACGACCCAAGGCATGCATGAATAGCATGGGCTTGAGAAATTTATACAGGGTAGTCCGATGCTCGGCAATTCCAACACAATAGTAAGTGTTTAAGCAGTCGAGAGATGAACAATTTGTAAGCAGCCGAGAGCCCGTAACACGCGAGAGAGAAATATATACATCAAGTATTTTGTTAAAATATCAGGGAATGTGAGTGGGGGAATAAAGAGGCAAGTCAAATGTAGCCAAATGTAAGAAGCAATACCGTCAATGTGTCCCTCGAATGCCCCCACCTAGCGAAAGGCGATGTTGCATGTCACGTGGGGCTGAGGATACGTGGAGCAACATCGTACCATTTGATTTTAATGTTGGTGTCCTCTTTGCATGTGCAATGGTGCATCACATTACGTGACCCCGACTCCTTACCTTATTTCGCCAATTATGTCTCCCTTTCATTAAATCTTTCCCCCCCAATCGCACTTACACGTGTGTGGCTCTTGTTTAAAGGGCTTAATTAACTGTTTTTCGGGTATATATAAAATTGGATTAAACTAATGATATTTCCCGTATGAGTAATTAAACAACATGTACTTTGCACGACTCGTAAAGCCTTCTTTAAATACTATAACCGCACCGACCCACCTTTCTTTAACTACGTCAAGTTATTGGAATTGAATAACGTTATAATTAAGCATGCCATTGTATCGAGGATAAGATATCGATTGTCTTTGTATCTTTATTTTTTTTTTACGTGTGGTTATATCGATCATCGTTCATTGATATCCATTTACAACAACTAATTATAATCAATTGTTAATTAGCATATAAATAAATCACACAAGTGTATCAAAACATCGTTTACGTATTTATTTCATCCAATATTTTATTCAACTTCCGTAATAAATTGAGGCGTATCCCACTGTTATCTATACTGTATATACTATATTAGTAAGGAAGAGATATTTAGCGTAACTAACTTTTGGTGTCATGGTCTGTTTTACTTATTATATATATTAATAAAGTGATAAAAATTTAATGCAAGTCACAAGTAGTTTATCTGATAAAACATTTGTTTTTTAGTCATGAGGTTGTAGGTTCAATTTTTACTTGAGTTTTTTTATCCTCGTTTAAATATAAACAAAATAAATCATAAAAAGTATTGTACAAACACGCAACGCGTGCGTCGATGTACTAGTATGCATTATTATGATTATGCAAATGGAGGCTAATTTAGTAACTTTGAAAATGTTATTAGAGACAACTGTTTTGATTTATTGTTTAAAAGATCTTACTTTAAAATCAATTTTTGAAAATACATTAATAATTCTATCATATAAAATACATATGTTAATAGGAGAATGCAGCAAAATAAAAATAAAAATTTAGAATGGCGGAGAATTTAAAATATTTTTATTTGAATAACTAACTTACATAGGATGTAGGACATAAATTTCAATAATTGAAGGCAGTTGGATCATATTTTATTTTCAGCTATTAACATTTAATTAAAACTGACCCCACGTTTGGTAGAGATATAATTACTCATACCCACATGTAAGATTTAGATTTTAGGGTTCCGACTTTTTTAAATTCCCTACCAAATAATCTCTACGTACGTGTGCCCTAATATTATGTGAAAGTATTTTTTTAACATAATCTTATTTTCAATGAAAAAAGACTACAAAACATAAGGATTAAAACCTCAATCAGAATAACTTCTATCCAATTAAATCTAGATTAAATTGCCCAACCAAGCATTTAAGAAACTCTATTCGAACCATCAAAAATCGATTAAAGACAAAAACTTGTGTGAGATGGTTTCACGTGTCGTATTTTGTGATATTGATCTCTTATTTGGGTCATCCATGGAAAATTATTATTTTTTATGCTAAGAGTATTACTTTTTATTGTGATATCAGTAGAGTTGACCCGTCTCACAGATAAAGATTCGTGAAACCGTCTCACAAGAGACATACTCTCGATTAAAATAACAAGTGATCGAGAGATTTAAATCGCTATATTTTATCACCCAATATATATACATATTTTAAAATTTAAATATTCTATATGCTTCAAAATATAGGTATAACAATATGAGCTGACTAACCCAATACGTTTCTTCCATGATATAATAATCTAAGCAAAAACTTGTGTGAGACGGTCTCACGGATCGTATTTGTGAGACGGATCTTTTATTTGGGTCATCCATGAAAAAGTATTACTTTTTATGCTAAGAGTATTACTTTTTATTATGAATATGGGTAGGGTTGACCCGTCTCACAGATTAAGATCCGTGAGACGATCTCACATGAGACCCACTCTAATATCTAAAAGGAAAATGACATTTTTGATCTTTTATATTTATTTTGATAATTTATTTTATAAATTGAAGCCTTAATATGAGATATTTGTTTTTTTATTTTTCCAGATGTGTCGCTATATATCTCTAGAACGTCACATCATTGTTCTAAATCAAATAACTAAATTGCCAAAAATCATAACATATATAAATAATACTGAAATTCGATAATATATAGAAGAAAAATCACAAAAAAAACTGACATACATAACCAAAAATGCAATTTTCTCATTCTAAATTAAAATATAAAACTATTATTAATCAATATTTTTTTAAACAAATTAAAGTAGTTTTAAAATTTTAATATACATCTAATAACACAAGACTCGAATTCAAGCCCTTCTTACCCTTGGGGTTTCAAAATAAATAAATAAATAAATAATAACACTGAAAAGAAAATCATAGCGGTCGTCAATTATTGAACTGTCTATAGCATATTTTATTGAGTGGGAGTTGCATTTTAACGTGTATGGTCTATAATGCATGTTCAATAACACGTACCATGTTATACATACCACATAATATTTATTTATTAGAAATATAATTTTACAAATGTATATTTAATTCATCTATGTAAATAGATTAAGAAATAAATTCAAATCCTAATTAGACAAGAAACAGAGTTATTCTTATCCAAAGTCAACTTCTAAATTACATCATACGATAATTATTTATTTATATTTCCTAATTGTGAAAACTACCTTGCATGGAAATCACACTACACGCCCAGGTTTTTGACAGAGTTAAAAATTATAAATTATTTAATATATAGATAATATTGAATAATACTTGATCTAATTAATACCTTTAAATCATGGGGTATATTGAATTAATTAGATACAAATATAAAGTTGTTTAGTGGGGATAAACTCAAAATATTTATGAGAGAACCTAAGTTTTATTGTTAAAGGTATTTGAGGGTGAATTATATTCTGTTGGTCATTCAATTTATATGTTTTCCATATTGTTAAAGGTATTTGAGGGTGAATTATATTCTTTGGGTCATTCAATTTATATGTTTTCCATTTTATTTTTTTATCAATTCAAAGTCTTCATCTATTAATTTATATTTTTTTTCTCAATTTGAGTAGATTTCATCGGGCATTAACTGACATCGAATACATCGATAATGTCCAATGTTACATCAATATTTTTTTGGTATCACCTCGTAATTTTTCGACAAAGGCCGAAATCATTTACCAAAATCGATCTGATCAGACAACTATTCTGATTAATTACTCGTTATTCCAGTTTTATTAGGAGGTATGTTCTGGTTTTCATTTATTTGACTACCAATCAAAGTTTTTCTCATCATGACTGAGTCACTGACTGAATTTTTTAACTTTTAAATTTCTTTAAAAAAAAGACAAAAACAAAATCAAAGCAATAGCATTTGAATAGAGAAATTTATTTTTGCAAAAAGCTTCAAAAAATATATTTCAAAATAAAATAATAGTCTCTTCGATTATGTTTGAGCTTTCTTTAATAAATGAAACGAAGTTGAATCTAAACAATAAAACTAATTTTATTTTTTGAAATAATTTTTTTTAAAATCGAATTTGTTAAAGTTTTTTTCAATTATAATTTTATATTTAAAACTGATCTTGAATGATACCAAATTAAGCAGACAGTACTGAACCGTGTGTTCCATTCTTGTGTAAGGTTGGATATGAAAACATTATGTGGCATAAAACAA
This sequence comes from Primulina huaijiensis, assembly GCF_012295235.1. NCBI lineage: Eukaryota > Viridiplantae > Streptophyta > Magnoliopsida > Lamiales > Gesneriaceae > Primulina > Primulina huaijiensis. Next base: position 29,243,899 of record NC_133307.1, read on the forward strand.
TGAAAATAACACACACACACACACACACAATATGTGATAGGTGTCGCCAAAGTCGTTATGCTAAAAAAAATACATTGGAGTTAATTTTATATTTAATAATATTTTAATGTTCAATATCATTAATTTATCTATTTTTAAATAATAATATTTCTCATTATTTTTTATATAATAATTTAAATATATTGATTTTTAAATAGTATTAAATCAAAATATATTAATATATTTATATATTTGATTAAAGTAATAATTTGTATAAAAAAGTATATTAGAATCAATAGTATATTTACACTGTTTGTCAACATATTTAAGAAAAATTAATCAAGGTAGAAACAAATAAATTTATTTAGATTATTTTAATAAATCCTTTGTGAGACGGACTCTTAAATTTATATTAATCAGACGAGTCGACTAGGTCCATCTCTCGAGTAAAAAATAAAAATTTTGACATAAAACAATATTTTTTCATGGGTCGGATAGAAGATTTGTTTCACAAATTGACTGATGAGAGTGACTCGTAAGAGTTTTTGTTAATTAATTTTAATATTGTATTATATTTAATAAAATAAAATTGTATAAAAGATATTATATGTTTATATCAGTATTTTAAAAAATTATTTGATGATATAGTAGGCATTTTAGAGTAAAGAAAGAAATATGAAATATGTTTTATCAAGTGTTTTTTTTTAAAAAAAAATTATAGTGTAAATAACAATATCTTAAATGTATGCATTGATCGTATTGTTTCATTTAATTTCACTGTTGGTTTTCAGTTTAATGTTAATTTTATATATTTATTTACTCATATTCTCTAAAATATTAAATAAACTATAAAATTTTAATATAATATTAAGTTTTTCAAAATTTTAGTGAAGAATGTCATAATGAATTTTTTATATATTGATTGTTCATTTATCGATATTATTATTATTATTTAATTATTAATATAGTATAAATATTTTTTAGATGTTCAAAAAATAAATAAAATTTTTAATCAAAATTTTCGTCTAATAAATAATTTATTAATTTTTGAAAAAAAAATTATTTAATTTTTAAAATTTTGAAAGACAAATAATATATAATTTCTTATTATTTTTTCTATTTTTTTTAGTAACAGTCCCATTATATCAATATATCGAATGTAAAGATAACTAATTCAATTTCATGGTAAGATTATTATACTTATTTAAATATGATTTCAAAAGGTATGAAAAAATTTATATAATAAGTATGAGTGTTTAAATAATTAATTAAAATCATTGATATAATATATATATATATATATATATATCTCGGTTGCGCGCGTTGAACAAAAATAATATGGAATTGAATACAAATTTGATCTTCCAATAATATAATTAATATTATTTTTTTAAAAAATAACATCTGACCTATATCCAACCCCAAATTATATTTTTCTGCAAAAACTGCACTAGAAAACAATATCACGTTTGTATCTAAGACTTCATTCATCTACAACTCGTTTATTTCAAATATCACGCCGATTAAAATATTATTAGAATCATTTTTTTTTACTTTTACTTACGTTATTTCTTATCATTCACTTAATATTTATTTATAAATTCAACAAAATAATTATGCTAAATATTCATATGAAATAATTAAGACTATATTATTAATTAATGCAATTATAATAAAATTTAAAATTTAAATTTAAATATTTATATTTACTAAATTATATATCATATGAGTTGATCCACTAATTAACGTTTAAAGAATTAGAAATATATTTGAAATCTAAATAATAAAATCATAATTAATTCTATGTTTTTGAATGCAATTATAAATTATATTATAATTATTATTTACAATAATTAATTTTTTCATTAATTAATTATTTTTAAAATTATTATAAAATTAACTTTAATACATATTACATATTATTAAATCAAGTTAGATTATTATTTATCAAATAAATTATTTGTTAAATACTTATAATCATTAAAAACTTAGTAAAATAATTAAATTTTTTAAATAAAAAACAATATCATTGAACCACTATGTCAAATTTGGTGCAATTGGAGGGGAGCTATTTTAATGCAAAAAACAACGACAGTTAGATAGAATTATGAGATCGTCTCACGATTTTTATCCTTGAAAAGAGCTAATCATATCTATAATTATCATTAGAATTAAAACTTTTAGCATAAAAATGAAATTTTTCCATGACTTGAGTTGGGTCGGATATCCGTCTCACCAAATTGTTCCGTGAAACAGTCTCACAGTTTTGTTTGTGTATAATATTTTTGTGATGAATATAGCAATGTTTTTTTCTTATAACAATTGTTCCGTGAAACAGTCTCATTAGATTGTTTGTGTATAATTGTTAAAAGAAAAAAATATTGTTATATTCGTCACAAAAGGGAAAACACAAAAATTCTTGAGACTGTCTTATGAGTTAATTCTGTGATATGAATATCTGATATGAAACAAACTTATGAAAACTATCATTTTTTTTTATAAAAATACTACTTTTCATGATATTTATGAATCGATTTAACTCTTCTCACGGATTAAAATTTATAAAATCTTATTACAAGAAACATACTAGAAGAAAAAGATGGCAGAAACAATGTGCTCTAGGTGAAAGGAAGCTTTCGTACGTTCCTTGATTTTTATAGCAACTCCACGATCCCAGGAGGGAAGAAATTGATATCCCACTGAAAAATAATAACAAGCTATTAATTGTGACTTCAACAAAATGAAACCCCGTGCACAGTGGCACAAGTCGAATGTCGATTAACTTGTTTACTTCGTCAATTCGATATTGAATATCAAGTTTTCAAGTTAAGTTCTCGCGTCGAACTTGAACTCGAGTTATGATTTTCATGATATATCAGTTTTATTTATTTTTTACATTATTATCATCATTATTTATTTCTATTTTTATGACATACGTGTTTTGACAGTTGATTTCATACTTATGATGAAAAACAGACACGATCAAGCTTTGATTAGATGTTTAGCTTGAAAATTTAAAAATCACTGATATCAATATTTTACTTGGATAAATTTAATTTGGGTAAAATTCAAATTTAGTACTCTCTATTAATATTTTTAAAAAAAATTATATTCTTTCACTTAAATCAAATCAGTTTATCAAGTAAAACTACAATATTAGTCTCATATTTTTTTATACAATTTTAATTATCTATGCTATCAAATTTTAGTTTTTATCTGTTATCTTAATTTGTTGTTTTTGTAATTTTAATTATTTTTCCGACGTAGAATCGATGTAACACGTGTGATGTCTATGTAGCACCAATATGACGATGATGCGTGCGATGTCACATCAACATTTTCAACGAAAAAAAACTAAAATCGTGAAAAGATGCAAAAATAAAATTGAAATTAAACAATATAAAAAGTCAAAAAATTACATTTATCCCTTTATCAAAATAGAGCGTAAATATGCTTTCGAATCCAAGCTATAACTCAATTTGACAATTTTTTTCCTTCAGAACTCGAATGGAATTTAAATCACTTTACTTGAAACCGATATTCAATCTAAGTGGTCTCATCCACTTTCATCCTGTGAGTGACTCATGCTCGAGCCCTACTGTCCTACCCACTCCATTGTTTAAGAAATCTAAAAAAATAAATCAATCTTGACTTGATCACTTGTGCCCTTAACTTAAAATTGAATTTTATTTTGACAAGCTCAAAAGATTTCAATGAAAATCGAATTAATTTGCATCCAATCATAAAATTATTTCCCCCACATTATTAGTTACTATCCAATGACACAATTAATTTCCGACTCACTTATTCTGTCGCTGTGCCATCCTAGAGCCGTCGGTTAAAATAATATTATTATATTAATTTGCAATAAAACAATTTGAAGTTTTTACTCTCGCAATGAATAAGCTTTTTACACCTAACCATGGTATGTATACTCCCCCACCTAACCATGGTTAGACCCCACTTTTCAAGCAGTTTATATACGCATACAAACATCCATTTCAATCACACAACACAGTTCCATTCCAACTCTTCAGCAAGTGAATGATCAAATGATGCTCGGAGAACGAAGCCATGTTGCTACGCCGTGGCCCTTCTCCGCCGAAGATCACATTTCCATCTCGCTCACCCCAACTGTCGCCGCTAACTCTTTCTCTTCCATGGACGATTACTACGACGGTTTGAAGGCGCTTCAGGTCTACCTCCCTTCCAACAACAATGATGCGGTCTTCCCCGAGCCGGAGAGCGGCAGCGGGGGGGAATTTCCGGTGGATGCGCACTCATGCGATCAGTTTCGGATGTTCGAGTTTAAGGTGAAGAAGTGCGCGCGTGGAAAGGCGCACGATTGGACCGACTGCCCTTTCGCTCATCCGGGGGAGAAGGCCCGGCGTAGGGACCCGAAGAAGTTCCACTACACGGCTACCCCCTGCCCGGATTTTCGCAAGGGGAGTTGCTTCAAAGCCGACTCGTGCGAGTTCGCCCACGGTGTGTTTGAGTGCTGGCTCCACCCCGCCCGCTATCGCACGCAGCCATGCAAGGACGGGATGAACTGCAGGCGCAGGGTATGTTTCTTCGCCCACTCGCAAGACCAACTCCGCGTCCTGAGCCCACGCGCCGAGTCGGTTTCTTCGCCGATCGAGTCGCCGCCTATGAGCCCAATGATGTCTAACTCTGTGAACGATATGGTGCTGTCCCTTCGCCAGCTGCAGCTGAATAAACTGAAGTCCATGTCTTCTTCTTGGGTTGGTGCGGGCTCTCCTCCCAGGATGCTGATGGCCCGGAACGGGTACTTGAGCCTTCCCACCACCCCGACGAGGCCCACGATGGGCTGTGTAGACCCCTGGGACATCTCCGTGTGCGATGAAGAGGAGCCCATGATGGAGAGGGTTGAATCAGGGAGAAGCCTGCGGGCAAAACTTTTCGCGAAGCTGAGCAAAGAGAATCCTCTGGAACGGGTCGACCCGGATCCGCAGACGGACACAAGCCCGGAACTTGGCTGGGTGTCAGACCTGGTAAAGTAGACCATTTCTCTTGCTAAATTTTGTGAATAGCTGCTGAGAAGATGGTGTTGTGGGGAGGGGGCAGAATGGTCTTTTCGCAAGTAACCATTTGGGAAATATAATTATTATATACTAAATGAGTGTTGATTTCCATGTGATAATTATACTAATTGATGAAATCTGAAAAAGAGTAACTGAAATTCTTGGAACGAGCGAAGAAGAAGATCGTTGGTTTTATTTATTAAGCTTGTTTGTTTTATTAATGTTACAATTATTGTAAATATCAATAATATCATTGTAATGCGTAATTTTCCTTGTTTTATTGAAGTGATTTTGATTTTTGAGTTTGAAGATGTTCAAATTTCAGTGTTTGTATTTTTAGCTTGTATATGTAAATTGTGGTGATTTAATTTGTACTTCCAAATCGATAAGCTTAATTAAAGTACATGTAATAATGGTTTGTGGCATCATATACGGTTAATGTTAAAAAAAAAGCTTAAATATCGCCCAATTTTTTCATCACGAAACTTCGGTAAAAAAAAAAAAACAAAAGAAAAATTATTATTTAATTGGCATCTTGACGGTAAAATACAAATTATAAAATACATTACTTCTTTTACCAAGACACCAAATAAATAATAATCTATTATGTTTGATACGTGTCAAATAGACTATTAGCTATCTATCAGCTTGAAAAATCAATTGAAAAGATCTTTTGTGACATCATAAAATTGTTTATGTGGTACAACATTTTATTTTAATTAATTTATTTTGAAACATACGAATATATGCAATATCAAAGTGCATGATGTATGCACTTTTACATATTGTTTTTAATATAAATTTTCAAAATATATACATATATATGTATACACAGAGAGAGAGAGAGAGAGAGAGCCTACCTGAAGGATATGGGATTGAACTTGGACATCGTCTAAAATGTGATTTTTGATTAAAATAATATATATGTAACAGAAGGAGAAAATATATGTTGTATTTAATTTGAATCGAATGAATAAAATAGATTAAATAGTTGATGAATTGGTCAAGCCCCCCCTGCAAGGAGACAGACAAGTGGCATACGCGTGTCCCGCATCATTGCGTGTAGCTACTGGAACTACAGAGATGGTGAAAAGTGTACGTGCACTATCCTTTTACCTTTTTCTTTTTTTTTTTTCTTTTTTTTTTCTTTTTTTCATTCCACGTCTTCCGGAACACCGATTTGATTTTTATTATCTTATATTATTGCTATTTCTTTTTTATTTTTCTGGAAATTTATTTGCAAATACGTGTGTAAAATATAAATTCATATTTCTATAAGTTAAAATCTCAGCTAAATTGGAAAAAAAATATATGTCTAAATTTTATTTTAAAAATAATAATTAAATTATGAGATAGAGTTTAAAATAAAATAAACAGTCTAATCCCGTATAAATTTAATTTTTTGTTAAATTAGAATTTAAGAGATTTGTAATTACTACCCAAAAAAATTCACGTTTATAAAAATAATTTAGGGATCATACCTACAAGTGACCCCAACCCTAGTTAGCATCTACAACATAGGAGATAATCAGGTCATTTTTGTATACAAGCAGGTCTCATGCTTAGATCGATCACAAGGCTACCCAAAATCTTCCGATTCACTTAGTTTTCACCTTCGTGTTCGATTCACTTACGCTCGACCGACGCATACGCATGCACTCAGATGTTTATTTTAAGCAGCTAGAGCCATTGTATGCTTGCTGTGTTGCCTATATTTTGTATGCATGATGACTACTTAATTATGTAACTTCAAACCTAACGTTTCATTTTTTTTTAACAAACCTAATGTTTTAATTTTTCCTACTAATTTAAATCCTGCCTCAACTCATAAATCTGGGTCTACACCGAGGCTGACCCGTATCTATGGGCCTACACCAAGGCTGTCCCGGCCCATTTACGAATGTGTCAAAAATTGTGCGGAAGATGTATTATTCATTTGATATTTAAAATCGCGAGAAATTCTTATTTTTTTATTCCATTTAAAATTGACTGTGTCATCTGTACTTTCAAAATTCATTGCGCGAATCCAGCTTCGATTTCACAATGGTACCTGTTATTTTTTCAAATGCTTATGTTTATTTGATTTAAATTTTTTGGTTTTATTGGCGCTATTTTCTTCCGAGTAGGTTTAGAAGCTGAATCGAGCGGATTTGCGCGTAGATGTTGGGAGTTATCGGCATTTATTTACCTATAGTAGGTTGTTGTTTAGATAGTTCAATGTGTTGGATCAGTGGGTTGGGAAGTGAAATAGGCGAGGACGTGGTTTTGGAGAGCTAAGGATTTCAGAGGAGTGAAATTAATGGCTTGATTGTGAAAGTATTTTCTTAGATTTCGTTTTGGTTATATGTGCTTTTTCACGATGTTTATGCTCCAATTCTATTTTGTTCACCATCTTATGGTTCACTTAAACCTTGCACTTCTTGCTATTTTGTACTTTGTTTATCTAGTTATTCATGTATTTTGGATATTGAAAATCGATCACGTTTCTGTAGATTATGAAATTCACGTTTCTTGATTATTGAGTCTGTTCAATAAAGCATAGTTACGAGACATTTGAAGATTTTGAATTTTTCTCTTGTATTCGTGTTAAATATGTTGTTTGTTTCCCATTTCTGAATTCTGACTGATGCCGTCAATGTTTTTGCGCTCATGGTTCCCCGTAGTTGTGGCAGTAACCAGCATTCTAATTCTCTAGCTTGTTCCATGTACTATTACATCAGACAGCTCTACACACTTTTTAAAACATTACAAATATATTGCCCAAAAACGATACTGTCAGTACTGATTGTTATAAATAGAGGGCGGTTGAATTTTTTTAAGCAATAACATTTTCGTTCCAAACCTATTGGGTTGTTTTTAAGCCCAACAATTCATTATAGAAGCCTCATGGACGTTTCTTATGGGCCGAAGCTCGATTGGCCCAAAAATACAAAACCCTAGAATCGAATGACTTCTTCTTGTGTTCTCTTACACACCTCAACATCTTCTTCTCGTCTTCTCTTTAAAGCTCGAAACCCTAGCTCAAATGGCTTCTTCTTGTCTTTTCTTTACACGCCTAGGCCGCTTCTTCTTGTCTTCTCTTTAAAATTGATGTTCTATCTCGTTTTTCTTTAAAACTCGAAACCCTAGCTCAAATGGCTTCTTCTTGTTTTCTCTTTACACGCCTCGGCCGCCTACTCACCTGTCTCGACCGCCTCGCCCACCGGATAGCTTAGGGCCACCTAAAGAGACCGCCTGATGCAAAGGTGAGGTGGCCGAGGGCAGCCTACCGCCTGGCTGCTGCCTTGACCGCCATTTAGAACACCGCGGTGCCTAGGTGGTCATTTCGACCGTCATTTAGAACACTGCTTCAAAAAGATATGTAGTCATCATCATATCTATCGCCCTTTGTTCTTTTTTTCCATGATCATTATCCTCTACAGTTTAGTAACTATTGATAATATCAAGAATAGAATCATAGTCTAAAAACACAATATCTAATGAACAAATTATTTTCATGAATATTTTCTGTTCCATATTGAAACAATGCCTGTTCCATTTGTTATATGCTGTTTCATGTCCAAATAAGGGTCCTTCCTCTGTTTTTTAGAAATTCACACTCTGTTTTGTAACTAATACAAGCATGAAGCTGTGGAACAGAAACGGCTGTTCAAGTTCTGTTATGTCTATCCCGTTCATTCTACAACCATTCAGTCAAAATCATGGTTGGCTGAATAAGTCATTACATTGAAAATTCTAACTTCCTATTGATTATTGTCAGTCTAAAAAAAGAGGACTTTCGTTGGAAGAAAAGCGCGAGAAAATGTTGCAAATTTTCTATGATTCACAGGACTTCTTCCTTGTAAGTATCCGTGACTTGTTTATAATCCAGTTTGAGATGTGTTTCTATTTGTGGTCACTGAGGATGACGGGCTTTATGACTGTTTCTAATGCAATTTCTATTTAACATATCATCTTGTGCATATTTTGCAGTTTTTTTAACTCTCTTTTCAGCAACAAATTGCTGGATCTTCCTTCTGGTTATAAATGTTTTTCATTTCTTGTTCTATCTTTTTTTATTTGAGATACCCATAGGAGCTTACCAAGTGTTGTCTAAATTATGTATGTGAGAGGAATTGAATGTTGGAAAATGTCTTATGGCCAGAACTATACTCTATCAGAAAGGTCATTGTTTTGATTCTTTGTTTACCCCATTGTTTTTTGTATCTTCAGATTTTCTAGCTCAGTTTTCTATTACTGTTAGTGTCAATTGCTGTTGATCACTTTTCAAATATAGCCTAGTGTTGTAGATAATTATGGAAATTTGATCCATTGAATTTATCCTTGAATATACTTTACCATTGTGTTGGAGATGATTTTATTGAACTTAAAGAATGTAAGTAAACCTCTGTAGGGAGCATCATCATTGGCTTAGTCTGCTGTCCTTGTCCCCTTTAATGATGATTGATTGTGCCGAATTTTGTTTAAGCTCAAGGAACTTGAGAAGTTGGGCCCAAAGAAAGGTGTCATAATGCAGTCAGTAAAGGATGTAATTCAAAGCTTGGTGGATGATGACCTTGTTTTCAAGGACAAGATAGGAACTTCAGTGAGTTAACTTGTCCAGATAGTCTATGGGAACAGTATATCTTCTTTGAACTCGTTCTTTATGCATTATATCATTCCCCTTTGACATCTTTGCAAAAGTTGCCATAATAACTGTCCTTGAATCATATCATAATAAAATTCAGGTATATTTTTGGAGCCTTCCTAGCTGTGCTGGCAACCAGGTGATCTGACATTTCAATTCATATCTGGAAACTTGAAGTATATTTTCAATCCCCGATTATGCCAATACATTGGTTTGTTTCTACAGCTAAGAAACATACACAAAAAGCTCGACTCTGAACTTCAGTGTTGTAAAAAACGATACATAGAACAAGTTGATCACTGCAATTCTCTGAAAAAGGGCCGAGAGGAATCTGTGAGTGCATTGTTTCCACATCTATGCTTTCTCATAGCTGCATAACTTATTTTCCATGTCATATTCAATGCCTTATTGGCTTCATTAATATATTAGGATGAACGAGATGAGGCACTTGACGAGCTCAAAGCCATTGAACAGAAATATAATGAGCTTAAGGTTGAGTCTTATATTTTCTTTCATCGAGATAGATATTCCATTTCCAATACTTTGACCCTGAAGTTGATTGTTGTCTTTCTTCTCAGGATGAGATCGCACAATATGCTGACAATGATCCGGCTACCTTTGAAGCAATGAGTTGGGCATCATCATCCTCTTCTGTTTCAGAAATTTAAAAATTTACTGACTAAAATTCAAATGAGAATTCTCTTGTGACCTCTATGGTTCTCAATGACTCTACTGTCTGCCGTGTTCTTAACTTTGATGCCTGTTTGCAGAAAATACTATTGAAGTAGCCCATGCAGCAACCAACAGATGGACAGGTTATTATTATAATCCAATACCCTTTCAATTATTTTGAGATTCCCAAAACTGGTGCCCCTCAATTATTTCCCTGATCTCCCTGTCTATCACGTTCATGTTATCCTTTACAGATAACATCTTCACTCTGCGACAGTGGTGTTCAAAAAACTTCCCTCAGGCAAAAGAGCAGCTTGATAACCTTTACAACGAGGTACGTAGTTTACGTAGTAGCACTTGAATCTAAGAATAAATCTTATTATCTCCAACAAACAAAGTACAAAAACTAGAAAAAAAAATGGAACTTCATATCTTATGACTTAGATCTCTGCTGCTTCTACTTTCTAGCTAGCACACACCTAAACATTTTTCCATCATGTTGAATAGGTAGGAATAACTGATGACTTCGATTATGTGGAGTTACATGCTGCTATTCCAATCTGCTCTATCGGAGATCAGATGCCTGAAGTTGATATTTAATCTGCATAAATCTGGTAAAAAAGTTTATACCCGGGTTTAACATTGCTATCGGACAATGAAATTTCTAAAGGTTTTCCTTCATTTGGTATAGCCATCGCCTATCAATGACTCAGCAGTTTTAGATAGCGAGTTAACCAACTGAACCTTCTTGTATGTTGTGTGTGATACCATGATATATAGATTTCCTTCCTATTCCATTCAATAGATAGATCTAACTCTATAGAATGATTTTCAATGGATGGTGCAAATTTCAAGTAAAACCCTCACGGGCATGTTTCATATTTTAACGTCAATTCATCCTTACTGTATTTCACTATACAGAATTTACAAGATCCGTTACAAATGGTTCCCGTGCGCGTCACATTTTTTTTTAATACAATGGGGTGGAGGATTTCTAAATTTTTCCTTACAATTTGTAATTTAAAGTGGAAAAATTCAAGAGTTGAGGGGATTTTTTAATTTTAAAAAAATGACGCATCAATATTATTTTCGATAATCCCCACTTTTGGTCATTTTATTTTATCAAGTGACACTGAAATATCAAAATTAGTGTTTGTAAACTCATTGTGTTTAATTTATATGTATAGATGTGTATGGGTATAGATTTACATTGAAATCTACATTAATAAAATTAGTTTTGTGAACTCATCTTATTTAAAACACGTGCATTTAAATATGTAATAAAACTCCTAGCGTTATTGGATGAGAAATTAGTAAATTGTAGTTTGAATTAAGTTAATCGAAAGTTAGGCATATCAGAAATGGCCTTATCGTCATTTCGATACTCTTTCGTTCGCATTTTTTTATTGGTTGGGACAAAGTTTAGTATATGTATTCATTGTTTTATTTAAATAATTTTCTTCTTGTTTTAGAGTGAAACATGTACTGGTGCTCTGAGTCTTGGACGTTGGCTTCATTTTTGAAAAAACATTACACATAATTAAATTTCAATTTCAATCTGGAATACTTTATTTCGCGACTCTTTCTCTATGATAAAACCATTAACAATTATATATAATTGGAAAAATAGCAATAATGTGTTTGTATGAATAACTTTTTCTAATTTTGGTACTCTGTACTGTTAATTCCATTCTTTGATTATTATTATTATTACTTTTTTGTAATTTTGGTTCTTTTTCCGGTGTGATGCTAATATAGCGCTGCGGTGGCATTGAAGTGTTCAATTAATGTTAATACTGCAGCAGAAAAATGATTAAAATGATCAACAGTTGAAATACGTGTGATTAAAATTGAAATTTTACAATATCAAAAACCAAAATCGGAAATTAATTTATACAAAATCAAAAATATACTTTTTCGAATATAATATACAATCACAAGCGAGGGAAAAATGTGGTTTGATCCGACCGGGCAAATGCCCTCCGAGGGCTATAAAACAATTATCTATCTTTGCGTTTATTAATCAAATCTATTCATTTGTACGAGAATAAATGGAAAAAAATATTATATGTTATCCTAATAATCATTTTGAGAGATTTATCCAGTTGGGCCATCCAAACATTTCTTTGCAACTTTCCGATGCAATGCCGAAGTCATATCCCAGAAGAAACAGCAAAGCAATGCCGACATGCCTTAAAAAAACCATCCCTTTCAACTACAATAAAAATAAAAAAAAAACATGTACGATTTTCTCGCAATACATTTGGAGAAAAAGTGAATCCAACATTTTCAATTTAAGTTTATCATCACCCACTTTTCTCAAAAGTTGGGAGTTTGAATATACCCTCTCATATACATGTTGGAACCTATGCTATACAAATACACATTAGAAATTTGGACTTATGATTCTTGATTCCAATTTCATTTTTCAACAATCTAAACATTACATTTGATCGTCTTCGGGACATATACAATTATGACACATTAACAATTTCGATAAAATCCATCGATTCTTCTATTTTATCTTGCAAGAGAAATCTCGATTCTTGATTTCGGAAGAAGATTGTATCTAGAAGCTAAAAGGGAGTCGTGATAATTTGCAAGTACAAGACTGGTACACGGGGAAAAACATGGTCAACATTCAACAATCAAAAATTTTTCGGGGTTTTCAAGATTCTTGAGTTTTCAGAGCAAAAAATTAAGGTGAAAGGATTATAATGGAGATTTTGAGATTGTATTCTGTGATGGCGATTTTCGCTCTTTTCTTGGCTTTTATAATTCCGGTCAATTTCCTCAGCCAGCACCAGCACCGGCACCACCCAATTCAAATGATGGTATGCCTAATGTTCCCATTTTGTCTTAATTTTTTTTTTCAAATATAATAATATATTTGGGATTTTTCGAAAACTTTATGAAATAATAGTTTTTTTTGCTCTAATTCATTGGAGGGTTTTGATTGATTTGTTTGTTTGTGGTTTCTGTAGGGGTGTCAATTGATCAAGGAGTGGCTTATGTGTTGTTGCTGGTTGCTTTGGCTATCACCTACATGATTCATTAATGGAGCACAAAATATTGTATAAAAACAATCTCAGTTTTTTTAGTGATTGATAATTATTCTCTGAGGATTGTAGCATTTTATACATGTGAACACAATTCTTTTTATGAAGTCCGATTGATTTCTTAGGTCGTATCTCTTCGTTCGTTTTGTTTTCTGCGATGAGCGATAGATTTCTTTGTTTATATCTCCCCAACTTCTGTAATGAAGAGACAAGAAAAAAGTACGATGCGTGTACTTCAAAACCTATAGTTTCAAATATTAATTAGACAAATGTGATACATGAACAACGATGCTTGCTTTGAATTTTTCACAGTTTCAGAGTTGGAAATGATTTTTTCAATGAGGTGCCAATGATTAAAAGTTTATTATTTATTTTTAAATACAAGAAACATCCTAAAATATTTTATTCAGAATATTATTTAACAGAAATGAAGATAATTAAATTTATAATGGCTGGATTATGAAAATATAATTGAATATTTATGTTAACTAGAAAAAGAAAAAATTGAATATTTTTTTTGCTAAAACAGTAATAATTTGTTTTATTTTGGAATATAAAATATATACTAGTTAAAACGTATCAGAACTATATGACACAAATCTACATCCAATATATGACTAAATAATTAAACAACCCCCTTCTCTCGAGAAAAAAGTAAAANACATGAAACACTACATACACATGGATCTATTTAAAGTTTATAATCTCATTTATCGATCTAAAACTATAAAAATACATTTGAAATCCAAATACATCCCAAAAGATCATTTGGTTGTGTGATTTCAAATTCCGTGGCACATGGCCTTCAATTGCATTTTTCTCCATAACCTTCAACTGAGTCAAACCTAGTACCTCTCCATTCTTGCCCATACGAGTCCGAAATTAACCCCTCCTTCAAAACTTCATTAAGCTTTCCAAGGCTCAAAGTTTTAACATTTTTCTTCCCCTAAGCTTCCAACAAATGCTCGATTGTTTATCAGACAAGCATCTGAGCAATACATGTATATTTCTTGAAGGTCGTGAACTTTATGCTCTTTGAGTTAAATGTGGTAATTACCCTTCCAAGGCTGCTCATTTGGTAAAGAATTGCTACAAAGTGGATAACCACATATGTTGACTCTTGGCAATTACTCAGAGAAATTAATGACCCAGGCTGCAGCAAGCAGTTGGTTTTCATGGCCAGATACCATAAAGAAGAAACAGTTTCAGCTTGTGAACAACATCCTTTAATTTAACCATCCTTGTAAGATTTTGCATTAATATTCTTAAAAAATATCAACAAATCTTAGATTTTGGTTCTTAGAAATATCGATAAATATTTGATCATATATCAATATTGATCAATCTTAAGTTTAGATCAATTTTATTCATAAATATCAATAAATTCTTGATCTTATGTCAATATTTAAAATTATGACAAATATTCGTCTTAAATCAATATTTTTGGGAGTATTGATAGATCTTACATCCTATATAATATGTATTATTTGAATAATGTTGATAGATCTTAAATTTTTTACATCAATATTCTTAAAAAATATGGACAGACCTTTGACCTTGGATTAATATTCTTCGGGATATGTTATATCTTTGAATGATAATTTTCAAGAATATTGAAAAATTTTAGATTTTAGATCAATATTATTTTTGAATATTAACATATGTAAAACCTTTATCAATGTTTTTTTAAGAATATTGATAGATCTGAAATCTTATATCACAAATATTGCTATATTATTAAAATAAAATCATGTTCACGAGTATCAACATAAAACTAAAAGTTGTGTTTTTCTAGATAACTACCAAAAAGAAAAACATTCACGATGATAAAATGTTATAAATTTAACAGAATAAAGAGAAGAGAGAACTGAGTTAAGAGATCAATTGAACGATTTAAGACTATTTTCTTCATAATTAACCTAAAACTATAATGTATAGGATACAATTATGAATATAAATATGTAGATAGACTAAATTGATATCTATGCTTCATTCCAGCAATGATTGATTAATTCCACCTCACCGTTACATGTAATGGCAATCTTCATAAGCTGCAAAGCATCAACATAGAAATAAAAATAGGTTATCTTGAAAAGCTTATAAATATTACTATATTAAAAGATTTTTTTAAAATTTTTCTTACAGTGAGAATGTTTTAAAATAACGACATAAAATGTATAGAATAATTTTATAGTCCACGATTACTCTAATATGCTCTCATACTACATATAATAATAAATATAAAGACAAAATCGAGAGGAAATTTTTCTTACATGGATCTTGATCAACTATATGACCAAGTATGATCCAACAAAGGCCCGTCTGACGATAGAAGAAATGGAGAGCATACGATGCATGGTTAAGCACTGTGTTGGGCCAATAGCACGCGCCACCTTGCTTAATTGCGGCACAGTTGACACCGGATTCACAGACAAAGCGTTTAAATGCTAGCAATTGAGCGTAGGAGGCATTGGGGGACGCCATGCACCATGTACCTGGAACCTGAAATAAAAATTTATAGTTTTTATTATCAGGAATATTATTAATTTAACCGATATATTATATATATACCCCCGATGAATTTTACAAAATCAACTATATATATATATATATATATATCAAGATTTTTATATATTTCTATGACTATTTGGATCAGGTCAGATTCGATATTTTAAATGCAATATAAATCGACATCAAATAATAGCAACTTACTGGTATTTTGGCATGGCATTTCCATGCAGCGACTGCGAAAAAAATTGAAACAAGAAGAAGAGAGATATTTTTCTTGTAGATCTGGCAAGTTGTTTGTCTTTAAATATATGTGAAATTAATGGCATATTAAATCTTTTCGAATCAGTGAATCTGAAAAAATATACGATATTATATCTCAAATATCATTATGGTATTTACTTTATCCATGAATAAGTTTATAATATCAAATCAATTACTCTGTAAATTTTTTTAAAATTTAATCCATATGATAATTATATCTAAATAATTTTTTTACTATATAAATTACGTTCAATTTTATATACTCATGAGTACAACAATTCAGTTAAAAGGGAATTTATTAAACAAATTGGGTGTGGTACATCGAATATTACACAAAATATAGCAGAATAATAAATCTTCTAATCAATCTTTCATTTATAATTGAAATCTTTATATTTATTGAGAGATAATTAATATTTAGTTATATTAGAATTGATTTTTTTAAAACTAATTAAGATATAAATTATTTCACTACGATCAGAATATTGTCTAATTAACTTTGACTCCATAGCTGATCAGAAAACAATATCGTATATCTCCTATATAGCAAGTAACCTTTCTTCCGGGTGTTGAACTTGAAGCATCGAACCGGACTCGACGTAAGCTAACTCAAGGGGAGTATTATCCAAGTTTATATATACAACTCCTAATAATTTAATTCAGTTGATGTAGGACATCTAACACGCATCTCTCACGTCCAAAAATAAACATCTGGAGCGTGAAATTTACAAGATATTAGTGAGTTATCTATAAAGACAGTTCAATACATAATGATGAGTTTGTGCTCTAAATAATATTAAGATTAAAACTTGAGTCTAATTTTACCATAAAAATGAGCTAAAGAAGGAAGATTGTTCAAATCTATAAATATACAACTTATAATAACTTAATTCAACGATACGTATTGGGAGTGAAAGATTCAATTGGCAGCCTTCTTTCTTTTCTTTTATGAACAATTTCTCTTGAAGTTTCCTTTTTTTTATTTTTTTTTTATTTTATGAACAAAAACGACATTTCAATCTACATTTTGATTTACACCTTGTTTTCCCCTTCTTTTTATTGGTATTATCTATTTTTTCTGATCTACCCCTTGCGAATAACCCCTATGCTTCATTTTCTCCTTACCTACTTCACGAAGGATCGACTTGATTATCCAGATATTAGATAATTGTGTTGCATGCTCGTTCCAAGATGCCTGCCTTTTCATCCTCACTCAGCGTTGATGGCAGTTTCTTCTCCCCTTCGAGAGCCTTAGAGAAACTCCATCCATGCCACTACAATGGTGTTAACACCATTGTAGTGTTGAAATATTTGCTCCAATGCAACTCTACATTTAACGCTGGAATAGGTTGACTCCAATTCTCACTCCAGATGTGGCGCAGTGCTGTAGCTGCGCCACACACACACACACACACACACATATATATATTTGAAATATTTTATATTAGTTTAATTTTTCAATTAAATAATAAAACTTATAAATTATTATTTTAAAAATTAAATAAATATTAAGTTAATATTTTTTAAAAATTTTGAAATTTTAATAATAAAAATTTTAATACTTTGATTTAAAATTAATTAAGTATAAAAATATAAATTTTTTTAAAAAAAACTCAAGTTAAATTATTAATGCGTTAAAAAGGGTACAAATTACGAACAACCAACGACAATACGAAACAACAAATAACAACAACAACAACTAATAAACAACAAAATTACAAAACATAAAAAGATTACATAAAAAATAGATGTTTAGTGATAAGGTAAACCAGAACCCGATCCTCCAATATCTCCAAAATAAGATCCAAAGTTGTCATTATCTCGACGTTCAGCTTCAAGTCTTTTTTGCAAAATTTTTTGTTGTTGATTTCTAGTGTACTCACGCAGAGTTGAATCAGTAATTTTGCTCAAATCTTTTTATAAAATTCTATCATCGATTTTTCTTTTCTCCTGTTCAAGTCTACTCTTTTTTACTTCCAATGACTTGTATATTTTTTTCAAAGAATATTTTGATTAATTTTTTTATATGACATAATTAATTCAAATAATTTAATACTTTATGCGAAATAATTAATTCCAATTTTAATAATATAAATTATAAGTTTTAATTATTATCGTATTATCAAACTATAAATATTTATTAGGAAATATAAATATTAATGTTGAAATAAAAAAAATATTATGAGAATATTCGATTGTAGTGCGAAATGTAGTGCAATGAGTTGGAGATGATTTATTGATTCACCAGATAATGTATATCGATAGAAAGTGACTCAGATAAACACGTATAGTGTTACATAATCGTATACCTAATACATATATTTATATCCATCCTAAAAGGTTTTTTTTTTTTTAAAAAAACGTTCACATTTTTGTTCAAAAATTCAAATAATTTTCCTTCAGTATTATTTAAAAATTATATTATATATATTTATTTTAATCAGAACTAGTACAATTACGTTGAAATTGAATGGAAATATTTTAGACAAGATGATATAAACTTGAAAAGGCACCTTCCTACATACAAATCATCCAAAAAATGTTCTCATTAAGCATCCAAAAAATGTTCACACCTTCGTTTTATTTCGCTATAGGTTCATTAACAAAGATTTCATTGACAGGACTAGTGTATAATCATATCTCGCTTATCGGGGACAAGCCAGATGTTCGAACCCTTCCTTATATTTTTCTTCCTATTCTTGTATTTGTAATTTGTAAAATATCACCCAAGAAATTTAAGATTATGAAGTAAAATTATTTGGTTGGCACTGAAGACTTTAACCAGAATACATCGATAACCTAGCACATATATTTTACATCAGATGATTACAAACAAGAAGCCACTGTTCCAACCAAGTCCGAAATCCCAATGCTTATACATTATACAGTCAATTGTAGATCGCCTGCCTAGAAAATACACTAAATTATCGATCCAACCAAGAAAACTGACTCACTTACAGTGCCATTTCTGCTTGCAAAGCAGCAAGTTCGTCTTCCTCCTCTGTCCGTCTCTGAGGGACTGGGCGAGAAGGTACTCTGCCTGATGGGACGTGCACTGGAGCAGCTGGGGCGGTGGTTGCAGGCTGAAGAAGCTGTTCCTCCAACTCAGCACTTTCTAATTCTTCTAGTTCCGCCTCCAGTTCATCCTGCGTTAGCCAAACATGTTTAATTGATAGATGAGAAAATCACAACACAAGAAAACAAACTTTGGTACTGAGAAATCGGCCGGAAACCTCGTCAAAATCAGCTGCTGCACCAACAGGTGTAGCCAGGGCTTCCTGTATTAGCTTCATGTTCTCCGTCTGCTCATTTATCTGGTCCATCGTTTTGTCCACATCATCGATATTACTGTGTGGAAACAAACATTTTATAGCAAGAAACAATGGGGATTGAAAGCTAAATAAATCAAGTGCTTGTGATCATTTTAAAATATTCCGAACAGTTAATTTAGTCTGTTTACTTACGTTGCTTTCTGCATTGCTTTCATTGCAGCCGCTCCACTTCTCAAGGCATCTACAGTATCGGTAGTAGCTTTTGCACCTTCTAACATTATCATCTACAAACATTTAAACAGGCCCAAAGCAAGTAACGTAAGAAGAAATTCATCAAATAATAAAGGAATTTTATTCAAAACATTCAATAAACATCAAGTATACCTGGTCGTGGATTCGAAGCTGGAAATTTGCAAGTTGCCCCATCTGTTCTTCATAGAGTTTCTTCCTCTTCAAACACTGTATAGCCGCTGTATTAATATGTTTTGCGAACATAAGTCAGTTGAAGAATCCCAATAATTTTTTTTACATCAACTTAGTAAGGAGAATCGGTAATAACAATAAGGCTGGCTCTGTTCAAAAATCACACAAAAGAACAAATTGCACCCGTGAAAAATGACCTAAAAAACTTCCCTGTTCAATTATTTATCAACAGGGAATCAATGAGATTCACACAAGCAGAAATATGGGAATGCAAGTGAGAAACTATAAAAAGACAAGACTATGTGCAAGGAAAAACACTAATTTGCTGCTACATAAAAAACTAGAAATCAGATAAAGAAACCAGGGGATCTACTCGAATATGAATACAGGGATAATGATAAACCCGATAAGCATACACATTTGTACACTGCTATCAACATCTTTGATAAAGAACTTTAGATCATTAACTGAATTCTAACTACAAACTAGAAACAGAACCATTTTCCACAATGAAAAAAGAGTAAGAGAAACAAATTTTCAGGGGTTAAATGAGGAGAGGGAATGCCTGACAATAAACACGATCATACCTCTCTTGTTCTTAGCTTTTGTATAGTTTCTGGCCTTCTCAACTTCTGCTGAAGCCTTCTTTTGAAGGACACTTTCCTTCTTCTCGAGCATCTCGAGAGTCTAGGCAAAGGAAAGGATAAATTTTTCAGTATAGAAACAGGTAGATAACAACCAAAAATCATCAAACAGATAAAAAAATCTAGTTAGAATACAAAGGTGTCATATTTATCTTCAGATCATATTTAGTTCTCAATCAGAAATAGTATTATACTCTTACTTATTCTATCTAAGTACACAAAGTAGGGAGATACACAAATATGAACCGCTCCACGGTGCTGGTGTTTACCCTTCAAACCCCCAGGAGCATTGAGCTAAAGAGACACATTAGGCAATAATAATATACCGATGTTACCTTACTCTCAAATATTACTTAGTTTTGGCCACCAGCGTATTATATTGAATCCACTCCCCTCCAGCATACCATACTAGTTTTCTAACTTTTGGTGTAGACTTTACATAACTGAATTTCAGAAACTAGGCATAATTCCCAAGCCAAAGAGGCAATTTCAACAAAAAAAAAAAGAACACAATTCTATAGTTCAAAAACGATTGTTGGCATCAAGAAAAAGTTCCTTTCATACAAAAGAAGCACAATCCATCAACAAAAATATAGAATCTTGATTTCTAAAACGAGGTTACAAGAATCACATGGGGAGGTTTATCAATCCACAATACTGAAGGAACGATTTTAAACTTATCAGGCAAGCAAAAAAAATGTATTAAATAATCTGCCGGCCCCCTTTCCTCTGAAGAAATACTGGCATCTAGACTACAGTTCAAACAAGATCCAGATTGTCCAAAAAGTTCATCCTCTTATTTTCTCCAAGATATCCTCACGTTCATCACATAAAAATTCAATCTTCCATATCAGTAATCGTCATTAAAGACACACAAATCCACAAAGTAACCATCTATGCAACATCAGACTTCGCACCAAGCAAAGAAATATACCTCGTTCAATTTATCAAGAGTGGCCAGAGCACTAGTCTCTTGCTTAGGCTTACCCAAAATCCGGGAAAACATCTTCGATTTAATCTGATAAAACAATTCCGCGGCGATCACAATTCCAACCTCTTCAAATAATCCCATCAAAACCGCAAGATAAGAACCAACCATCAGAAAATAACGACAAAAAAATCCAATTACAGATTTAAGCGATCACTACAAATTTCCTCAAATAAAAATGGTAAAAAAAATCAAATATTTCATGATTTCATCAACCAAAACAAAAATTCAAAACAGTACCTCAGAATCAGCGGTTCAGAAGATCAATCGATTCTAAGTTAAGACCGCGAGGAAGCGTATTCCGACTGTTTGGTTTGTGGGTTTGCTTAAACGCGTTGATTATTCGGGAAATGTTGATTTTATAATTTGAGAAAATGGGAAAGTTAGGAGCTTTCTGGTGCGGAATCGCAGTCTATACGGCAAAGCATTTGAATCTGATGACGTAGAAATCCATTATGGTTCGGGTCGGGCTGGGGAATTACAACGAATCTTAGCCGTTGGATTTTGGTCAAAGACTCTGACTTTTTTCATAGAGCAAGAAATTTTAAAACTGTCGTCAAAGTAGAACTCATCTTATCAAAATTCGACAATATTTCCGCGGCACCTGCCCAAAAAAAAAAAACAGAAAAATTGCCAATTTTTTTTAATTTTTATATTGTTATACTTGAGATTTGTAGATGATACTTTATCAGTAATTTAATTAATTTTAATCAAATTAATACTAGTAGAATCAATTTCAATGTAATAGTCGTTCTAGAAAATGAAATAACAATAACTATTTTTTTGGGTTATTTGTAGTTGGTACCGACTATGGAGTAGGAGTAATTTTTATTTTGAGTTTACTAATTGACCTTATCCGATCTTCCAACTACCAAACGTATAGGATTCTAAATTATCCAATCGACCAAGTTCTTTATCAAATTAATTGAATTAAATTTTCACAGAAAATTTGAAAAAAATCAATTATATAACTCAAAATAAAGAAACGCAACGGAAATGGACGAACTAACGACTCACATACAAAGATTTTTTCTCTAATTTTTTTTGAAGTTAGAATGATTTTTTCACCCTATCCGGAAAGATCTGAGGCGATTCAGAGTCGCATGACCCATAGGGTTTGCTATCTTTTAATCAACTGCTCGAACCTTTTCCCCACGTTAGACCACATGGATTGATTATTATTAGCTTCACGCATGGATTCATCATTACTAGCTTTATGAACTGGATGAAGCTATGCTCCACCGGGGTATTGGATCAGTGGGCTGTGCTGCACCTGCACCTGGAGTAGATCTCTGTTGCAGCATAGCCTCCGATCAGATGAACAAGAACTTGTCCAATTCCAGTTTTTTTGAGATTGTATCATGTCAGACTATTGATCGAACTGTTATCATTGGCTTCATTCAATGTATTTCGACAACGTGCAAATGAATGAAATACTATGGCACAAATGCACGGACACTTGCAAATTTCAGCAACAGGAGGTTCACATCTATATGATGATATTTTCTTCATAATCATACATTCACAACACCTGAATTTATTTTACCAACATATAAATAAAGTCAAAACAAATGCAAGACTCACCACCACCACTAAAAGTTGGGATTAATAGTGTACTTAATTGAGTAATATGTATGTTCAGTTTCAACAAAGTAAGAAGCAAAATAGAAATGGCACACCAGTTGAATCCCAGGGCTTAACAAAACTATGGCGTCAGAAAGGACAATTAATCCAGTTCCAAAATCTGGTTCAGCCATGGCAACTACACAACTATGGCCTCTTTCACTTCTCTGATGAGTTTGGTCCTCTCTTCTTACCAAAGCCAACAACTGCAAACAGTTAAAAGAAAAACGAACAACAAATTCAACTTCACAACTACTATCTTTGATAAAGCATCAAATTTTATCCATAACAAAGGAATCTAACGAGCTATAACCGAAAAAAATGCATTTCCATCTATTATCCAGTCATCCTGCAACATGATTATGGTGATATTCTTCTCCGACAATCAATCAATTTTTTGTGAAAAGAATATATTTAATATTTTCCCTAATCAAAAACATTACCACAAATAACAAAGATTTATTACCGAAAAATAATGACCGGACAAAAGGCGGTAACTTCGTATATTATCTTGTTATTGTAATTTTAACTTTGAACTTCGATATGATCCCAAGTGGGAAAAAATTTCCAGAAAAATTTAAAAAATTCCACGCTAGGATTAAAATTGATTAATGGATCAGTAGTTAGAAAACTAATACCAATAATCACTTATAGTAGTGAAAATGAACTTTCACCTATAATTTACTTTCCACAAGGTCAAACAGGCTTACTTTAAGCATAAACAGCCTTAACAACATATTTTCAAGTAAGACAAACTAAAGAAAATGGAATCAAAGACAAAATATGGAAAAATTTACTTTGATCGGTTTTTCCAGCAATCTAAACTAAGTCGTGCGGAAACAAAATAGAAAAATCCACAAAAGGGGGAAAATTAGGTTACCGGCAGTGACAAAGCGGCGGTTGTATTGCATGCGCTTGTGAGCACGGCCGCGGGGCTTCTTCTTCTTGTCCTGCTTCGCCACCTTCGGCGTCTGTCCTCTCACCTTTCCCGCACGCGCTAGTGACCCGTGTACCTTACCTGCAATTTTTCACAAAGAAACAACAATCGATCGAAAATTATCCAGATTAATCAATAATTTATAGGGAGAACATATTAAAAAACTCTTTGAAAACATACCCATGATGATATATTCTACAACGCTGAGATGCCTCTGGGGTTCTTTCTGCCGCCGAAAGGGGTGCTTAAACGGAAGATGTGGATGGATGCCTGGGGTTAGGGTTTTAACTGTGTTTGGATTTTAAACGAGTTCGAACTGCAGGGTTTGGAAAGGGGCCATAAACCAGTGGGCCAAAAACTCAAATATGAGCCGGCCCAGAAAATCTAATCCAATTTATTTAATTAAAAATAAAAAAATGCTTTGGATATTGTGCTATAGGTGACGAGATTCTCCATTAAATTTGTTTAGAATAGATTCTCCGTTGATTCCTTGTAAATGGGGAATCAAACGACCTGTATCCGATTCACCATAAAAAATTACTTTAATTAGGGTTTACTGCGCTTAAAGGAATTTCCCTCCTACTACTCCGCCAGTCAAAACCGAAGAGAAAACGGAAATGTCAGACGCATCTGCGCCGCCGCTACTGGACAATCTCAACATCAACGATGACATCGTGAGGGAGGCTGAATTCTCCCAACGTGTGTTGATCCGTTCAGTCTTGAATAGGCCCGATATGGGTGCCGGACTGGCCGGACAGAGGGTCCGAATCGGGGGATGGGTGAAAACGGGTCGGGAGCAGGGGAAAGGAGCCTTCGCCTTTCTGGAGGTGAATGATGGGTCCTGCCCTGGGAATTTGCAGGTGATTGTGGAGGCCGACGTTTACAAGCTAAGCGACGTCGTTTCCACGGGAACCTGCATACACGTGGAAGGTGAGCTCCATCTTCCGCCCGAAGGTGTGAAGCAGAAGATCGAGCTTAAGGTGAAGAAGGTTTTCGATGTGGGTACCGTAGATGCCGGGAAGTATCCGTTGCCAAAGACTAAACTGACGCTCGAATTTCTCAGGGATGTTATGCACCTTCGCCCCAGGACTAACACTGTATGACCTTACGCCTTTTAAACTCATCAAACTTGGGCATCCATTTGTTTGATTGGCCGTAGTTATGTGATTGCTAAAGAATTTTGTAAATTAATAATCTTTTTGGAAATTGGATTATATGCATGTGGTATTTTAAGTTATCCCGGTCAATTAATTTCTGTCATTGCTGTTGTATTTCTTCATGTTTTTGTTGTTGGGTGATGGGAATCTCCAGCTAGATTTTGCAGCATCGGGCTTTATTGTTTTTGAATTAGGAAATGAAAGGCTAGATGTTTTCTGAAAAAATATTTTGGGAAAGGCGCGAATAGTTTATGTACATTTTATTTTACTGCCTAAATGTGTTTAATCTAGCTATAGTACTTGGTGTTGTCACTTTCATTCGGATGCTCATTTGTTGGAGAGTCCCATTATTTTTAAATGTAAATTATGCTTACAGATGGGAGTTGTCTTGATTTTTCATTTTCCATACTGTTCAGATGATCGAAATGATTTTGGTCATGTAGGACTTGACAGTGTAAAAAATCAGTCAAACTTACTGGAGTGGGTCAAATGTTGCATCACGCATATAGCTTTTCTGTCTTCCTGTTAGTGATTTGTATCAAAGTAGTAAAGACAGTACTCATGCTTTGACTCAATAGATGATGCCTGTAAAAAATTATCTATTCAAGGCACATCTAAATTGCTTCTGTTAGGCTATTTTTATGATTGCTGTTTGAGAAATATTAATGTTGAACGCTGTGGGTGACACCAGAAATTGGACTCCTGGATCAGTACACCTTGTTAGTTGTTACATTCCTCTTTTAACTTGCACAAATAACTTAATTTTTTATGCTAAACATTCCATACCTTAATATGATCTACTCTACTGATATTTTCTCACTTGAATTGTTGTACTCTCTTGGTTGTCTAGATTTCTGCAGTTGCCAGAATTCGCAATGCTCTGGCATATGCTACCCACACATTCTTTCAGAAACATGGTTTCCTTTATGTTCATACTCCCATTATTACAACCAGCGATTGTGAGGGTGCTGGGGAGATGTTTCAAGTCACAACAATAATCTGCGAAGCAGAGAAATTAGAGAAAGAGCTGAAAGAGAACCCTCCGCCTTCAGAAACTGATGTGGCAGCTGCTGAACTTGATGTCAAGGAGAAAGGAGAAGTTATCGCGCAGCTAAAATCTGCTAAAGCAAGCAAGGAGAAAATTAGTGCTGCAGTCGCTGAGCTCACTAAGGCGAAAGATCATCTCTCAAAGCTAAATGAAAGGCTAAATCTGGCTGAGAGATGTAGGGTTAGCAGTGGCATTCCAAAGAAGGATGGAAAAATTGATTATTCAGAGGATTTTTTTGCCCGGCAAGCATTCTTGACTGTATCTGGGCAACTGCAGGTTGAAACATATGCATGTGCCCTCAGTAGCGTATATACCTTTGGACCTACATTTCGAGCGGAAAACTCTCACACATCAAGACATCTTGCCGAGTTTTGGATGGTGGAACCTGAAATAGCATTTGCAAATATAGAGGTATGCCACCTGTAAATGCTTTATGAAGCTTGCGTTTGAGTAAAAAGATACTTCATCTTAATGTGCAACATATCCTCTGCTCTTTAAATTGAAACTGCGCTGAAGGTCTTCATGTTGACGAACAGTCTAAATCTTGATGTATATTATATATTGTAATCCTATACATCAGACTTGAAGATTTGTGAAGCTTTGTTCTCCTGTAATTGGATTTTATTTTATATTTTTACTGTTTAAGTTGTGTACTGGCATGGGAGTTGACATTGATGATATGCTTTTGTAGGACGATATGAACTGTGCAGAGGCATATGTGAGATTTCTCTGTCAGTGGTTGCTTGACAACTGCTATGATGATATGGAATTCATGACCAAGTTTATCGACAAAACTGCCATCCAACGGCTTGAAATGGTTGCGAAATCCAAGTTCCATAGAATAACTTACACAGAAGCAGTTGCCATTCTTGAGGAAGCTGCTAAAGTTAGGAAATTCGAGAATAAAGTAGAATGGGGTATTGATTTGGCATCTGAACATGAAAGGTAAGTACCAGTTCATTGTTTCTTCTCTCCGCGTAGCTTGCAGTTTAAGTAACTGAATTCTACTCCATTTGATGACTCCTCCCCCCCGCCCCCAAACAGATACTTGACAGAAGACAAATTCAAAGCACCTGTTATTGTCTATAACTACCCCAAAGCTATTAAAGCTTTCTATATGAAGGTCAATGAAGACAATAAAACTGTTGCTGCTATGGATGTGCTAGTACCGAAGGTGGGTTCTTTTTCAATGATCTGTTCTTCATGTAGCAATCTGAATCGCAATTTCTACAAGCACATCATAAGTTTATACTTTAATGGATTATTGTGTTCATCAGGTTGGAGAACTTGTTGGCGGAAGCCAAAGAGAGGAGAATTATGAAGTTCTCAGGGATAGGTAGTAGAAGCTGCTTTATTGCTGTATTTGATTTTCCAGTTGCTTCTCTTTATAAAGCCAGATCACAAGTTAAACCTTTTATATTCTTCTAGATCACTTATATGGATATAAATGATTTCTTTTACTCAGGATATTGGAATTGGGTCTACCTTTAGAACCATATGAGTGGTATCTTGACCTACGCCGCTATGGTACAGTGAAGCATAGTGGTTTCGGCCTAGGCTTTGAACGAATGATTCTTTTTGCTACCGGTATGGAAAACATTAGAGATGTCATTCCATTCCCAAGATACCCTGGGAGAGCAGATCTCTGAATTTACACACGGTCACTTGTCAGTCCGTCGGATTTTATATTTATTTTATGTCTTGAGAAAATACGACAAAGTTGTTTAGTATAGTAACCATGATAAGAATCTGTTTTGAATGTCGTGCAAAAAAATACCCATTTGCTTGAAGGCTTGTTTGCAATCTTAGTATCATCTTGTTTATTAATTATTTTGGTACTTACTCAAATGCTTTCAATTAAGTTCTCCCATCGATCATACACAAGTTTGCGTGTTTTATATTTGCCCTTGGATGCAGTGAGTGTTGCCGATAATCTAGAACGTCTATTTTAATTGAACATGATGAAACGGGGACAAAAAACAGCTGAAATTATTGTTAGTCTTAGATATTCGAACAGATTACTAAATCTGATCGTCTTAAAGAAAACAAGGGGAAAAACAACGAGCAACTGCCATTCTAATATGCTCTTAAATTTGCAAATAAATTTTAAACATTCATCGAAATCAAATCGATTGACGAATAAAAAAAACGATAGGACAATTTTGCCAAAAATATCGTTTCTATATTTAACTGAAAATCAGAACTCGAGTATGTGGTGATTCTTGGAAATATTATCATGATTAAAAATATGCTATCACAACATTTAATTTGATGCCACGTATTTCTAACGTTATTGCTCTTTTAAAGCAGTATACATACACATAAATCACGGATTGTTTCGTATGGGACCGACCAACGCGACTAATTTACTTATAAATATCCTCAATTGCACAAAAAAAGAACTTGGTTTAATCATTAATGTCACCGTGAAGGAAAATCACGATTAATACTTGTCTATGGAGTCAAAAAAAGATTGATACTGCTGCAATCGGTAATCTAGTCTTCCTCTTCAATAACCTTGGTACCCAAGCCCTTCAATCCTTCAGCAGGGATTTCTGCAACAGTAACAAGGGAGTACAGCTCTTCCTTGGCATCCTCGTCATCATTCCTCTTGCGAGCAATTCGAACTCTGACCCTCCTTGGAACACTTCGAATACCCCTGCTCCAAATTTGCTTGTTAAGCTTCACATCCACTCTCACATCTGTGGTACCCATGGCTTTCCGCGCGAATTTTCTGATCTCTTTGATGGCATTGGGAGCCTTCTTCTTAAAGGTGCTAATTAATATCCACGAAGAAAGAATTTTATTGAAATGGAAAAGAATATATCAAAAACCAGTATTAATTATAGGCATGGAACTGTAAACATCAAAACATTGAAAGATAGGAACTGATGCATGAAGCCAACGATCAGTGGAGACAGAGATGTGATAAACATGATTAAAATGGAAAATATAAGGTAGCCATGGTAATCTAAAAAGTTAATCGATTGAACTCACTTTAGAAGAGAGTCCAACACAAGGCTCGAATGTGAAGGCAAATAGAGAAAACGTATTGAGACATTTTAAAGGAGCCGTCATATTGCTGATCCACATTACCAGTTTACCACCCAATGCGAAAGTACACCACAATCACATTATGAAGTGCATTTTCATATTATATGATTTACAAAACACTAGTGAGCCACAGAGAAATATCAAAAAATATATTCAGGAAAGCAAACGAGATAAGCTAAAATCATAAGAAAACTTCGCACATACGCCCAGCAGTGCAAAAATTCAAGAAAGCGATGATTCCTAATAAACATACCAGCCATGTAACCTCTTGTGGAGGTTAATGGTATACTCCCGCGTCACCACTTCATCCTTTCTTCCCTTCGTTTTCTCAATCATTTTCTCTCAATCCTACAACTACTACACCTGCATTTGCAACAAATCAACGAAGAAGAAACGAAACTTCAAATTAGAAATCAATCTAGATAATTTTCGATCTCAAAAAATAGATCAAATTCATCAACCAGCGTGAGCGTGTGCAAGAGAAGGCGAACCTGGAAGGAGTTGTGCGGAGGCGGGCGGAACTCAACTATAAGAACAATTTGAGAGAGGAACTTAAAACCCTAGTAGCATAAGATGTCGTTTTATTGTTTATCAGAGCTATTAATGTCTTCTAGTCGCAGATAAATTATAAAATATGAACAGACTTATTCCACTAAGTTTTCACGTTGAAATATCTAAATCATCAAACTTTATTTTACCTAAAAATATCATTTTCTGATACAGTTTTGAAGAATTTTCTGATATCTTTCGAGGATAATAACTAAATTAGAAATATTCTAAAAATTTTAACATCTATATTTGTCTTTTTGCGATTTTAGACAGATATACAAATTTCTAACCGTGTGAGATGTGTTTCCAGAATCAAGAAATAAAATTTATAAATTAAAATATAACATAACAATAGATTTCTTTTAGAATGGTGTTAATTAAAAATACATGTCAAATTAGGAAATATTAAACCGTAAAAAGGGTGTTCAAAAGAACAAAAAGTGTAATATTACTTTTTTTAAAATGAAGGAAGTTGGAATATAAATAGCAAGCTAGCCTAATTTGTGCATGTCTCATCAACCATAGTTTTCAAACATAAAAAATTGGCAAAGTGCAACGAGTCCATTGCTATAATTTCCTCTTTCTCAAAAACAAGGCTGATTCTCAAATTGCCTATAATTTCCTCTTTCTCCAAAACAAGGCTGACGGCAGATACAAAGACAATCGTTAACGCACATAAATGCCTCAACAAATTTGGTTGTTGTTCTAAAGCAACAGCCATTTTCTTAATTCAAGTTTCCACAAAATACAACGTTGAACTCTAGGCTTCAAGAAGACACTTTCTCTGCATCCAATTTGATCTCTTTTATCCTAATATCCACTAGTACGTTGCCTTATTTGCTCATCTAAATTTCCCTCGTTCTCATCCTTCTCGATCCTCGTCCCATCGCCACCCTCCGATTTAAACA
The DNA here is from genome assembly GCF_012295235.1 of Primulina huaijiensis. NCBI lineage: Eukaryota > Viridiplantae > Streptophyta > Magnoliopsida > Lamiales > Gesneriaceae > Primulina > Primulina huaijiensis. The sequence goes on from NC_133307.1 coordinate 29,274,653, forward strand.
TAGCAAATGACATTAATTTCCTGATCAAACTCTGTTGGGATATCAATTAACCGCTTACCTGAGACCTCGGGTTCTTTCCCAATCACATCATCTTTCACACGATTTGAAACAAAGGTCGTGTAATTCTCCATGTACTTCTCTATGGGATTTAAGCTAAAGTAGATGAGAATCTCCCAGCACTGAAGAAACTGTCGTTTGTTAATTTTCAAACTTGCTCGGACAGATTCGGTGATACTCTGTGAAGGTCCACATCGAATTGGCTGGCTGTTCTTTGACAAGTTTTTGTGCTTCAACAGTGAAACAAGCGGATCGAGTGATTTATGGATCGGCTCAAAATCAAGCAGGTGCTGCACATCAATGCAGGTCCTCACGTGTTGAAGGGAATCCACTGGTTCTTCAACAGTTAGGTCATAAGCATTTTCTGATATTGCAACATTAATTGTTGAGCACTGTGAGAAGAGTACGACCATAACCCTTTCGTTGGTAGGGAGGTACGATTAACATCTGCCAACAACAAATTCACATCCTATTTACCAGTCAGTCTATGATGGTGAATTCACCAATTGTCTATTATTAAAACACACAAAAGCTATATCTAAAAAATATAAAAACACAGACAAAATCAAACCTGACCGATACGTAGCCTCATGCCAGTAGGGTATCGGTAAAACGATAAACAGCTGCAAAGCCAAGCAATGTGTTGAAACTATCTTGTTGACCCTTTCTTTATACCAAAAGTAACTCAATTTTATTTTTCATAAAATAAAACAGATAAGACAGTCACCATCAACAAGAAGAAGAACAAGCGGCACTAATCGGCAATAAAGAGTCCCCACTGCAGTACATTCAACGCGGTAAACCTAAAATAGTGAAACAAAAACAACAAAATCAAGAGAGAAACTCAGATCCTGAAACATAATAGATAGATCCATACATAAAAAGATGCTGTTTCTCTCTCAGTAAATATAGAGAACTCTCAAGCCGAACCATAGTTTTGTAATTAGAAGCTGAAGGAGTGGAGAAAGTGTTCTCTTGAAAGATTGGTACCATAGATCAAGTGCATGCAATAAGTTATAAGAGCAGGAAAAAATTCTTTGTAGTTAAAAAAAACTCTTTTCAGGTGGAATAAAGCTGCCTAATAATCAAAATATTTCATCTAATATTGTAAAAAAAGAAGTCCTTGTAGAGGAAGGATGATTTGATGACATTTATAAGCATTTGCTAGAGATTTTCTCACCCATTGATGCGACGGATGATCATCATTTTGTAGATTTTGTTTTTAAAAACCTAATCATTAATTGCATAGACCATATGGTGGTAACCCTTTTCTGCAACTGAGATGGAAGCAATGAAATAGAACAATAATCTACAAACGTTCAATAATCTACAAAACGTACGTTCTCAACAGCTATCATAAGAGTACTACACAATCAATTCAAAAGCAAGTACTGCAACATGTCTATTACCAATCCTCAAACCACCAGATGCTGAAGGAAAAGGTGATAGTAATATAACCCTTTCGCCCCCAAATAAATTATATAAGCATAAAGGCAAGCCACTTGCAAACTGCTACAAAATTTGACATTCATGGTCGATGAATGGAGTTTGCAGCTCAAATAAATCCTGATCAAGCAGCAATATTCAAAACGTTTAGGATTGGAACTACATCACAAATATACGCAGGTACACAATATTATGGCGCAGTAACATAGGAATCACTAAGGGAATCATTGGAGAGAACATTTTATTTTAGGCAGAATGAAATCCAGAGTTACACATTTTATTATTGCATTGACTGACATGATAAGGATCAACAAACAAAAATATTCACCTCAACATTACCATGCTCTTCTTTCAGATGACATTTGGAGTTACCTTTGCAGCTATTAGAAGCATTGTTTTGCAATACTTCTGCACTTGAGACAATATTTCTAAATGCATGAAAAGTGGGAGATACAAAATTAGACTATAATAATAATTAATAAGCAGCAGCATGCATGAAATTCCACACAGGAAAGGATTCTACATACTTTACATATATAATTGTATTCAGACGAAAATGTTTGAAGAAAGTCATCTTTCTTCTCAAAGAGGTTCTCAGCAAATATATTCTGTCATGAACAAAGTACATATTTGAGTTATATACATGAGTTTCATAGAGAAGATCAGGAATTCTCAAACATGTGCTGTCAATATACCTGAAGAGATGACTTTAAATCTGTTATTCCCTTGCCTCCCTGTCAACAGAAGCGGTCAATAGAATCTCATGAGGGAACATGCGACTGAAAATGCCTGATATCTAAAAGAATCTCATGGGAGAGGCGGGAAATTAACAAGAAGAGCAGTGTGTCCAAGAAAGAATTTATATACAAGGTTTTAAATAATATTATGTAAAACAACAAAGCAACACAGGGCGTTTGGTCTAGTGGTATGATTCTCGCTTTGGGTGCGAGAGGTCCCGAGTTCGATTCTCGGAACGCCCCTTTTTCCTAGTTTTCTTTGATAAGTTTTGTTTTTAGCAGGTAGGCGTCCAGATCTCTATGCTCACCTGCAAGAAAATGCATTAAAATGGACTTTTGGGTTGTAGATGACCCGACCCAACTCTTGTTTCTGAACACACAGTAATTTGCATTAGAATGTGGTATTATAGAATTATTTTTTGGAGTAAAATAGAATCCTATGTTAGGAATTGTGAAAATTTAAACTAAAAACATGTTTGTGTGAGAGAATGTGAAAAATGAAAATAATATAATTTTGTTTAAAGAATTTGAAAATAATATTCGCATATTTGTTTATGTTTCCGAAAATGAGAGAATTTCCGAAAAGCATAAAAAAAAATTATTTATGTTTTTCAAAAAAATTAGAATAGCAAATATCTTTTCCTTTTATTAAGATGTCAAATATCACCGATAACCTTTGAGTCCGAAATTTGACTCGAATATTATGTTATCATATTATTTTCACACTCAAACAAGAGGGTGTGAAATTACATCTTTATTACTTTAAAAATAAACACAGAAAGACGAAAGCTAAATATCACACTTCCTAGGCACTAGTCACCTCTTGAATATTTATAAACATAATATAAATTTTGCTGTATTTTAATGTTTTTCATAAAAATAAACATATATGCTACGGTTTTTTTTTTATGATTACCGAGTGTAGCACCAATCAACTTGTTCAGTTCACTCACAAAAAAAAAAAAAAAAAAAAAAAAAAA
>NC_133307.1:29277902-29294990 GCF_012295235.1 Primulina huaijiensis
AAAAAAAAAAAAAAAGAAAAAAAAAAAAGAAAAGAAAGAAGCTCCAATTAACGTCTAGAAAATGCTCGAACAAATTAATCTGTTTTGTATACTCCCAATGAATCAAACGGACTCCAGCATAGTAAGAAATTACAAAACCTTACAGTATAAAAACTGCTGAATTTGAAAAAATCAAATTTACATGATGATACAGAAAGAAAGAAAAATACTCTCCATGTAATATCACTCACGGGTATCATATGCGTACAAATCTGTAATCATCGACTTTAAACTGTCAACAAACAGAACCACGATTTAAGCTGTGAGTAGAAGAAGAATCCCATGTGATTAAAAAATTCCATACTCTAGCAATTCAAGGACGATTCTTCCGAAAAGCTTGTACAAAGCTATCATAATCAGGGAGCTTTGGATGAACATGGCTAGCTTTTTGAGCGCCATCACCTTTATTTGAATTAGTCTTGTTCAAAGTTGCTGTCTTCGGATTTTCATTTCTAACTGAAGTGTCTGCCTTTGTCTGGGGACTTGATGGTTTTTCTGATGCAGATGATTTGTGAGAGGTTCTCGGCTCAGGTGTTGTCAAGGTAGTTGGTTTCGCAGAGTTAGGTTGCTCTGGTGTCCCCAAAAAACTTGGATTACTAGGCTTAGAAACCACTTTGTGCTGCTTAGGAGGTGAGAACACACTCGATTTAGCAGGCTTAGAAGCCACTTTCGTAGAGGTGGGATGTTCCGCATTTTCCCACTTCATAGAGCTCTTCCTTTCAGATTCCAATTCTCGCGGTGTCTCAGAAGTGTTGGTTCTTGTAGAACTTTTTTCATCCTCTTCATCAGAATCAAGCATTTCAGACTTCTTAAGCTGTGTTTTGACAGGTTTTCTGTCATTGCTAGCATCACCATCAAGCGCTTCACACTTGAGTCTCGTTTTGGACACATGCAACGTGCCATGAGCTGCTTTTGCTGAGATGGGCTGCTCAGGAGGTGCCCAGAAATTTGATTTAGCTGGCTTATAAGGTACATTTGCTGAGGTGGGTCGCTCATAATTTTCCAATTTTTTAGAGTTCTTCCTCCGAGACTCAGATTCTTGTTGGTTTTCAGAAGTGTCAGACACTCTGGATTGTCTGTGCCCAGTAGCATCAGAATCAGGAGTTTCAGATTCATTCCACCTAGCAATGGGAAAAGAATTTGGTTTGGCACTGGATGAAGGGGCTTTTGTTCGTCGAGAAATCCCGCTTCGCAGATGATTTTTGCTAGCAAGGGACTCCTCTGGAGCATCGTCATCTAAATCATTATTAGAAGAAACATAATTTGCGTGAGAAGCTCCAAAACTCGATTTTTTATTAACTTCTTCTGCAGCATTAGGAGTAACTCGTCCTTTCCTTTGACCAGGTTTCTTTTGTATATATTCTTCCTCCTCAGAACTATCACTATCTGAACCAGAGGAGAGAACCGGTATTTTTGTCCTCTTTTTATAACCAAACATTTTGTTTATCCTGGGGCTCTCAACAGCAGAAGGAGAAATGGATCTTACATTTGAGGTGGCATCATCCTCTGTCTCTTTCTCCAACAATGATTGCCCACCCAACCCATTCTTCAAATAAGAGGGCTGGTTATAGCCCTTATGCCGAAAACCACCAGTGAGTTTTCCAAATTTTAGCCCCTCTCCGCTATCTGAATTAGATTCATTTCCATATTCAACGGATTCAATCTGAGACTCAGCGGATCTTGAGGCTGGCTTGCCAGAAGAGGATTTCCGAAAACTTAACTTTCCTGGAGGATTATTTTTTCCTTGGCTACTTTTCTCCAGAATTTCCTCAGACATCAATTCATCACCAGACAACAGGGACGACTGTCTTCTGCCAAATACTGAATATTCCTTTTTCTTACCAGCAGAGGATTTCCTAAAGCTTAACTTTCCTGGAGAAGCATTTTTTCCTTGGTCGCTTCCCTTGAAAATTTCCTCGGACTTCAATTCATCATCAGATGAAAGCGAAGATTGTTTTCTGCCAAATCCTGAATATCCCTTTTCACTTAACGGTGACCCTAGTGATTCTCTGCTTTTATCTTTAATTTCTGATCTAACTGGGTGACTGCTACTATTTTGTGCACTTGAAATATTTCTCGAGCCTTGCTTCAATGTGTATCCTATCGTATTCATGCCGTCATCACTTTCAGAACTTGGTCCATCGGAATAGTCAAATTTCACAGCCACATTATCATCCATTTCTGAACCATGTTTAGCTACTAAATTTTCAGAAAGATCAGGCGAGGAGTTCTTTCTAATAGAAAACAGCGATGGAGTGTTGGGCTCCAAGATTTTGGTTGAGCCAGATATAGGGCTCCATGAATCAGAATTAACTGAGGAGTTCTCAGGTAATTTCGATGGAAAATGAAATACAGACTCTTGCTCATCATATGTAGTGCCAAAATCATACCCACCATCACTCTCTGAATCAGACTTGTCAAAAACTACGGCAGCAGTCTCGTGGGTGCTTATCTGGGAAGCTTCTCCAGGAATGCTTCCCTTGCTAATACCCGCAAAAGGATCCTCATCAACCTCATGCCCAAAAGTTTGGTCCTTGGAGTTCATAAAAATGTTCTCACCATCAGAAATGATAGAATGGGCCCGAGAAGAGTTGACACTAGGCAGTTTCACATTCCTTTCCTCCATAAAATGCTTGGATTTCTCTGGCCAGTCATTAGTATCCTCAGAATCATACTTCGTAGACTGTTTCTTCATACCAATATCCACAAAAGAATCCTCACCAGCAACATGCCCAAACTTTCGGTCATCGGAGTCCGCAAAAATATTTACATCATCAGAAATGCTAGAACCAGATCTAGAAAAGTTGGCGCTGGATTGTTTCCCAATCATTTCTTCTCTAAAATTCTCAGATTTCTCTGCCCAATCATTAGTGTTCTCAGCTTCATGCGTGAAAGACTGTTTCTTCATGCTCATTTCACCTCTAGATACCTTTAAAGATTTCTTTTGAGAATGCGCACCTGCAGCTAGGACATCATGGTCCTTTGTATCATTACCTTTTGAAGCTTTAGATTTTAAAGAAGTTGATTGAGCATATTCCTTTGTATTCCTACGACTGTCCTTGAAACTACCAGACTTCTCATTATAAGGTCTACCCCTATCAACGTTCTCCCTTTGTGGCTCATCAGTTTCTTCAAAAAAGGGTTTGCTTGCAGAATCTTCAGGGAGTGGTTTACTTGCCAATTTTGATGTCTCATAGTTTTCACGACCTTCATTTCTTGAAACTTGGCCCTCTGAAGAGGAATTTTGCCTCATAATTCTATCACGGTTCGAAAGTTCTGCAGCAGCTCTAGCTGCCACACTAGCCCGTTCGGCAGATTCAGCAGCTGCCTGTGCTGCAGCAGTAGCATCTTTGAATTCCATATTCCACCTCTGTCTATCCAAGGAGGACGCATAGTTTTCATCTTGAAACAATTGCATCTTCTTGTCACCTAAAATCGCAAAACAAATAGTTATGACACGAAAGAGAAGCAAAAAAACAAGCCATGTTAGAGTAAGTTGTTCATTCACTTCGGTTATGTAGATTGTACCAGGGGGCCTTGTTTCTGCTTGGGACGTGCTGATCCCATAATTTTGGGCAGAAGAGATATTTTCTGTTCCCACTGAAGTCTTGGGATCCTGCTGGGAGACGTTAAATGTCGTACTATGTATCTTGTTGTCACTAGAATGAAGGGGAGCTTGGATATCTGGATCTCCAGCGCTAGGTGCTTCAGCATACAGAGTACTCGCCTTCCCAAATGTACTTGGTCCACTCTGATTAATTGAACAAATTGACCCAGATATCAGAAAATGATAAAAAATATTCTATACCTCTAGGATATAATACAAATTATATGTGGAATGCCCCAAAGCAACTGAATCTACCAGCAAGTCAGTTGGCGGCACTGGATCTTTCTCATCAAATGATTTAGGATCCCAATTGACATTATGTTCCTCTGCAATAGCACTAAGAATTTTAATTTTGGCCTGTCCATCTGGTGCCACTGCCGATAACTTCTCAACCAACTGAAAATATAAAATCAAATTCAAGTGATAATTCAAAATTTTAGGGTTCTGACTAGAGCCCAATTATTATTTCCTCACGTGTGAACTTGGAGAACTAAATACCAGAACATACCATGCGGCCGACACCACATTCTGGACGTAATTCTATAGCTGCAGTTGTGAAATCTTTCCCGTATTTTGCATTGAAATGCTTCCTGATGTCTAGAAGTTCAGGTACATCTCCACATCTTGGTGATGCAAAAACTAAACTTGCAATTGCTTCTTTCAGGTCGATGGGGATATTTCTACATAAAAAATATGAAGCCTTAAAATAATGGAGAAACTATTTTATGTTACACGCTAACTGAAATAAGCACAGATAACTTATCATAACTGTGAGAGAGATTGCACACCACTACGCATGCATAAAGAATGCCGTAGGACAGCCCTTACTGTCTAGTTATAAAATGGCTCAATCTACAAACCCAAAAAACACCAGTAGTTGACAAGAGTGTAGAATCATAACTTCAGAAGGAAAGACAGGTAGGGGATTGCAAACTTTTCTGAGAAGCATAGAGGGAGGGCTAGAACTTTTGTTTATGAGACACTCAAATGACCATCCTTCTTAAAGCATAAAACGTAGTAACAAAAAAATTATAAATAAGGCAATATGTTAACTGAACCATAACATGAAGAAACCATGAATAATAAATAAGAAAAATGGACAAAAATGCACCATATTGTGGGAAAAAGTACAAGGGTCAAATCCCTCAATATCGTGATGTGCTCAACAGAAAGTGAACCCATTAGGCTAAACTATCAAATAATAGCACTTATAACATGCATATGATCCTAATTCAAAAAAGCACACAAGTGGAGGCCTGTGCTCTAATTAAAAACTTATAGAAAATACAATAAAATGGATAAGGGAATGTTTTATATTCCAAGTGTCATTAAATACTTCACATTCAGGTAAGCAAGATGCGACAGCACTAAAATATGAACCTTGAGTCAACACAAAATCATTAATAAAATTTGGAAACTCGGAAAAGAGTCCTTTCCAAATTGCGGTCAGTGATAGATAAGATCCATATGACAGTTACATTTTATTGGGTAAATTAATGCATGTATAGTACGGCCACGAGGATTCCTTGTCTTCTGAAATTTTAGCCCAAAACAAGGTCTCAACATGATGTGCACAGTGTAATGATTGGATGAAGAATAATGTCTTTTGTAAAAGAAAATAATCGGCTCAGTCCACATAAGTGTTCCTTTTCCAAATTTGTTAAATAGGAAAACATTTAGCAGTCTACTTAAAAAATAGCCAAACACCTGTCTCCAATACACTTCTTTACTGTCATTGTATTGATGCATGAGCTCATTAGTATAGAGTAAGTTCTTCAAGAGATAATTTGGATAATTTTTAAACAAACTAAATTATGAAATATTAGCAACATAGTTATTCATTGAGCATTCTGTCAGACAAGATATACATACTTTTGCGATTCAATTATGGGCAAGCGTGAAACAATAAGTTCACAGTAAATCCCGAGGAGATCATATGCAGCCATCATCTTCTCTTCCCTGATGACATGTTCGACCTGACATTTAATAAGATAGACGTGAGTATAATACCTTATGTAGGGTGAATATTCCAATATTAGACGATGATCAAAGCAGAAAAGAAAATCAATGTCCTCAAATTGGTGTTTAAAAAAAGCAAAAAATTTCTTTCAGACATGCAGACAGATATCATAAATTAGACAGCCTATCTAGTATGCTTATAATATATTTTAATTTTCATTGAAGATGCGAATTAAAGTTCAAGAATTCTTGGCATTTGAAAATTTCCACTACACGTAATAACATAAAAATCGTATCATACAGATCTCCTGATGGACTAGCGCATGTTCTGGGTCATCTATCGTTTATTTTCCATTTCTTAAATGACAAAAGTTCTTTCAAAATTACCCTTAAAATAAACATGGATTATGACTAACGCGCGACCAGCACCAATTTAAGATGATGTCCAAAATTTTCACTATTTCAACTCTTGACTAAAATTTGGCATCAATCTCAAAGACAAACCTCAAACGAAGAGGGAATATAATTTTTCTATGATAATCCACACTATTTCTCATAAATAGAGATGTCAGAATTTTTAATTATCAGTTCGGACAACTTCAGTTTAAGATCGAATTAATTCGGTTGAGCCGATAAGTTCAGCACTCTTCAAAAGTTTTATTTGCCAAACTCCGAAATTCTAATTCCAACATTTTACAATCCAAAATATTGGAAAATCATTTTGGAGCATTTGAACAATAGCTTTCTACTATAACATGTGATATGTCCCCTTAATAATGCCTGAGTTCTAGACATGTTTCTGCGTTCACATCTCTTGTACGGTTGTACCAATCTTTATATCTAAATCCAACTATTGTAACTGAAACCAAGCAACAAAGACTTTACATTAACTGTATTTAGACTGGCATACCAGAGTTTAAGAGAATACATTTGTTCAAGGGCTTCATATACTGCAACATGTATTTTGCATTGCAAATCAAGACACGGAACCATCTTATAATCAGCAACTGACATTTAACAGTCACAAGAAACAACAAAAAAGGAAACAGAAGACACGAAAATTCATAAAATATGAATCTTGATAAAATAAAAAAAAAGGAGCCATATGATGTACTCGAATTCGGGCCGTCCGATCCTGACCAGACTCAAGCAACTGTGCTATTTCCCTTTTCATCTGTTTCACTTGAATTTCTTTCTTGTTCCTCAATAGCTTCAACCTTGATCCCGCCAGCCTCAGCGATGTCTTGCTGCAATAAATCAATTCATCGCACTCAAATTCAACCAACTCAAAAACACAGCAAAAATGTCTAACAATAAACAACAACAAAAAAATATAGTTATTCAATAATCAATCAACTCAAAATAACATGTGACAGCAAGCCAATCAAACAATTCAAAACATAGCAAACTATAAAATTGAAAAACAAAATTTTCCCACAATATGGCTGAACATGAATACAAAATTACGGAAAGTAATTACCATTTGGCCGGGTTGAAGCTCCTGGAAAGCATATCCTTTGAACTCTGCAGAAACTTCGATTTCTTCATCTTGTGAATAGATTCTCCAATAAATGCAATTACTCAAATGATCAACACCAAAAATGGGATTTCCGAAATCCAACTTCCTGATAGAATTGAATATTGTTCGGGTAAAATAAAAAAACGAGATGGATCGAAGATTCAATTTAGGCCGGTATTCAATTCCACCTTGTCTTAGGGGGAGAAATTATAAACAATGGAAAATTCTAGGTTGGGAAACCTGTAGTTAAGTTGACTTTTAAAATTACTTTGTCAACGTTATTTTATGCTTAGTTCCACATATTTATATTATTATACAGGTATAAATAATCCCATATAATATATTATATATTATTAAAATGTACATTTTAAATAAATTCTATTTAGGAATCGCATATTATGTCCCAAATATTTTATTGATAATCCTATATCGGGAAGTACTTTTTTATGATGTAGATCAAGTAATTCATATTTGTGAGACACCGCTTGATACGTAAGATGATATTATATAATTTGAGCTTAAGTACATGGACGTGGTCTGCATTGCTTAAAGTATAACAATCCTGATATATTGACATTTATTTATTATTGACATCGCACACAAAGATATCAATACTAATAACTATAATTTTTAGTATAATGGTAAGCATTTAATTTGATCTTGATCGTGACACTTTTTTATTATTTAAAATGAAGAGATATATATTTTCCAAAATATGAAAATTGAATAATGCTTTTGTTTAATAATTATTAAAAAAAAAGGCGGAGATGTAAGCAAGAGCCTAATTTTATTTAAATATGGCAATTAAATATCTATTGTTAAAGTTGTCAATAAATGGTTATATCGGTTGTATTAGGAAGGTGGGTGGCCCATGAATTGACCATTAACGTTTATGTAACTTATAATATAATAAAAAAAATTATAATATATTCTAGAATGACGCGTGATACTTGGTAAAAGTTGCAAAAAATAATAATGAGAGACGCAAGGAAAGTTAAAATATGTCGATGCATCCTCGTCGTTACCCTATGGTTTCATGGAAAGAAACCCAAATAAACTTTTCTACCCAATCCACTTCTTTTAGTTTTTAGTTTTTTTTTATTATCACCTCTAGCTTTTAACAAATTGAAACTTTAAATTTAAATCTAATTTTTCAAAAAGTAGAAAAGTATCGCAATTTTACTATTATTTTCATAATACCATAGGAAAGCATCATAATCAAGGTTATTATGATTATTCAAGAATATGTAAATAAGTCGATTTCTTAACTTCGAGCAAACATTGAGCTCAGACTTAAAAAGACATGGCCACACGGGCGCGGGGCGCAACTTCTAATACATGGTATTTTACTTTATATCATCACAATATAAAATTATTCAAAAAAAAAAAATCAAATTTAAGCTATCGTTCGTGAGGTCCTGAACAACTTGGATTTAAAAACAGGCTAGTGCTTTCCTTTCTTGCGGCCAAAATTGTCTCCCTGGACACCCTCGTCTCCAAACATGATCACCATGGACGACACTCCTACTGAGTTTGGGGAGTGGTCATTTTGTCTCCTGGGTATATTTATGGCACGCATTGCTGAATCTTAGGGACTGACTCTCTGTCGCTCGTCGGCTCTCCTTGATCCAGTTAATAATTGTCGAGACTCACGGATTTCTCAGGATGTGACTCTTATTAATGATATCAGGAAGCTTTTCAACCAGGTGGATGGAGCAACCATACATCATTATTCTCTTGAGGCCAATCAAGTTGCACATTTGTTAGCCAAGCAAGCATTGAACTTTGGGATAGATTATTAGATTTTGATCGTAGGTATTACGTGACATGCCTTTGTTTAATAAATCTGCTGTAAACCTCGATTTTGTAACAGGCTAATGGAAATGGTGGTTTTGTTTTGTTTTTTTAAATAAAAATCCCAAGGTAAATCAAGCTTCTATATTCAAATTCATGTCAAAATTATTATATGACATTGCGAACAACTTGAGAAGTAAAATTTGTGAGATGGACCGAAAAACCAAAGCTGATTGTCAAGTCTCAGTCAACTCTTGAGCTCAAGTGCTCGACTCAAATCCGAGCTCAATATTTGGAACAGCGTCTCATGTACAAAATCGTGATTGAGTTAAAATTAATTTTAACCATCAGATAAATTTGGTTTTCTTATCTAGTTTGGAATGGTTCGTAGTTAGCCGTTCTTTAAGCACATCAGATCCGAACTATATTTTCAAAATACTGGATACATAGGAACGCGTGATCATTTTTCAAAAATTGTTGACTATTGAGCATTTTTGAAATAAAACTTTGGTGCTTCTCTCATTTTTTCCTTCCTCGTTCGAAGATCATTTCGAATGTGATTCAAGTCAAAAACACTTGAATAAATCATGTCATGGATGGCAACATCTGAAGAAAATATATTATCCTCACCTTTACATTTGAATTTTTAAAAGAAAAACAAAAAAATCACTTTTTTTAAAGATTGCGAACACTCCATAAAGAAAATACTAGGTTAAGAACTCAACAGTTTCTCAATGATTAACCTTCAACTTCAACGCTTGTTGCCTCGTCCAACTATAATTTTAAGCATCTAAGACATTTATACAACTTTCAATAACTTAATTTAGTCGATGTGAGATATCTAATACACCTACTCGTATCCTATATGTACACAAATTAATTGAATATAAAATAGTAAATAAAAGTTTTTTCTGGTTGTAGTACTGAAAATGATAACATCACCCATGCATCGGACACAGACTGTTGGAATCAAAATAAGTTTTATCATGATCTATTTCAAGATAACAAAACCGCCATAATACTCAACTAGAAGAAATGAATTACTACAGATGCCTGCAGATATTTACCTGTTTTCATCCATCTTTGAAAAGAAAATAATTACTCGCAAGAAAGGACCATTCAAGTTTTCCTCCATCACCAAACAAATCAAAATATTTTTTCGTCATAACAAAATTCAAACGAATAGATGGCATTTCTGTTTGCATATCTTATTTTGGTGCAACCATACAGACTTTTCTCAACATAGGAAGCTCGCTGCATAAGTTAAGGAAAATCAATAGTAAAAAATACACTAATAATTATTGGAGGTAATCATATTCAACACTGCTATCTCAGCTTCAAAACTTTGAAGAGAAAAACAAAAGGATGCTGGGGTAAAAAGGTCCTTACCAATGGTTATAACTATTTTCTTTTTTTTTTTCAGGGATAGTAACCGGTAAAAGTGAATCCCCTTCCGATGATTTCACCAGCACAGAACCATGCAAAGCACTCAACCCCAAACAAAGCCGCAATGCCTGCATCCTCTACTTTCAGCTCCTGCCTGTGCTTCCACATACTCTTCACATAATCCAGTTCCTTCCAAAATGACTCAGTACGACCTGGAATGCTGCACATGGACGATATATGATGTTATATAAAGACGCAGAGAAGACCAAAAATAAAAATAACGCATATTTGCGGGATTCAACGAAACAATCAATTGCTTAAAAAAATTTAGCTGAATGAGGCATGCACAGAGTATGGGACCAAGTGGGTAATTGCGCCCACACATTCGAATTTTATGTGTAAATTTCAAAAAAGGAAAATGTTTGGACCATCCAATTTGGCACAAAATTATCTAAAATGACTTAAGAGGGATGACCGTGACTTTCATTTCACGCAGAGCAGCATGATAAAAGATACACACATGCAACTGACAAAAATTTAGTATGAATTTCACCATAGACCATTTTTAGCTCCCCCGCCCCCAACCTCAACCTAAGTTCTTGGTCCCAAAGTGAGATACGTGAAATTCTTTACCATCGAAGTTGAGCACCTTGTCAAACATTTCACATATTTATTCTTTTATGATTCACCATGCTAGACAAGTCTTCTTATGAAGGAATGCAATATGTGTATTTATGTACATATGGGAACATTCCTTCCCAAAAACCATAAACGTAAAAGAAACATGCAGCGCAGAGCCGCAGACACATCTGGAGATTCAACATCCAATGGAAACAGGTGCGCATGAGCACAAAATCAAGGAAATGAAAGTAAGATCCTGTTGGTCATGACCACCACCATTGAAACAAAAAGTAATCAAAACTCCCACAAATGTAATCTGCTCAAAAAAGAAACAAACGACTCGAGGTAAATCTTACGGTTTCAGGTGCTACTTCAAGTTAACATAAATTACATGAAAAAAGCAAGTCAAGCAAACTACATAGTAATCGTTGATAAAGCCATGAAAAGTCAAAAGACCCCAAAACAATCCAAGGAATGATTGATCCATCCTAAATTTTTGGTCAGGAGACCACATTCCCTCTAACAATGCCCAAAAATATTTCTATGGTGAGCATGACAAGTTGACAACATGGTCCCACAACTAGAGTTGACCAGTCAAACAGCACATTTTTTGGATGCACTTCAGTCTGTCATATATCGATGGAAAGAAAGAAACAACTGAACCACAGGGCAATATACAGATAGGATTCAAAACCTTGTCAGTAGAAGTTAAAAACAAGTATTAAAGGTGACAGAATGTGGATACTATGTTTAGTCAGAAACCTCTAACAGTCAAATTGCAAGATATTCTCACTCATCTATAGTTAAAAATATACATGTATATATTATATACACTGTCGAAGAGATTCACACAGAACTTTCAGGTTATAAAACAGACATCATTAAAAAATGCTTAGAAGGTCAGTACAAAAAAGGTAAGGTTCTCACATGTGTGGATGTCTACTTTTCGTTAACAACCTCTATAGCTAGCATCAATGGACATATGGACTATGAAATCACTACTCTTCATTATGTGTAGTTCAATAAATTTTCAAAGATGGCAAGTCTAATGTTCAAAAATAAAAAAGCACAAAACCATTGACTGTTTTACGCAGCTCAGATATCTCCCAGTTCCATATGTGACCAACTAATTTCTTGTTTTGCTCTGGCATTTAGCTTGTGGCACTCGTAGGCTAACTCACGTAACATATTTGAATCAACACACATTGAATGATGCCCAAAACAAGACAGGTACGTCCCATCAGAAGGCGGTAAGAAATGTTGATTAATGCCCTCCAAGACTTCATTAAATCAGTATCATACGAGTAAAAGGTGCTTCAATTTACTTAGTTGATTTCATGGCTTATACAAATTACAATACAAACCGAAATATTCCGAAATCAACGGGCACCCTTGGGAAAAAGGTCATGCTGCTTAAGAGAATTGCAGATATGTAGTTGTGGCATACATCAGTCATTTGTAAGACGTTGGGGATATAACATGAATTAATAACAGAATTTTTTCTCGTTCAGTTCAGTCATCATCCAAAAACAGGTACCCTTGAAAAAAAGGTCACGTTGCTTAAGCGATTGCATGTTTTTATTTGTTCATACATCAGCCATTTAAATCATTGGCGTTGGGACCGAAACATGAATTAATACCAGTAGTTTCTCGCATTCAGGTCATTCTTCATCCAACAATATAAGTATTAAGATAAGAAATTGAACCAATATGAATTTCTGAATTTTTTCAGGTAATATGACCATTATTTTTTTTCCTAAGCATCAACAAATATGATGCAGTCTCATTTGAGCCAAAAGAACGGGATGAAGAGTGGAGGCCCATCATCGCAACCTCCATGTTCTAGGTGTACTAGACGAGAGAGAAAGGAGCTGCACACATGCAACAGGGAAGAAGAAAACGAGATTAAAAGAGAATATTTTTCAGTGTCAGCATTCAGAAAATTATTTCAAATTTCAGTTGTTCTAGAAGTTGGTTGGGGAAAGAGAGAAAGTCTCGCTTTCTTGTTAGCTTTATTTCTATTCCAGCTTGATTTCATCGTATTCGGATTATTTCAAGTTGAACACTTTTTTTTCAATCGATAAAACCTTCCTTACATCTTCAGTGAACCTATTATCATTATATGGAGGTTGTATTTACTGACAAGTTATATTGGAAAACAGAATCATACAGAGGCTTAAATTTCTAAGAAAGAAGATTGTTATGTCCAAGAATTCCAATTAAAACAACGAATGTAATGCAAGGATGCAGAGTAACCTAGCAAGACGAGTGTAGAACAACTGCTTTGCTAACTCATTGCATTTTTCCACAGTTGGTGGGTCTACAATGTATTGTTTATTTTGTTCCAACAATTGCTTGTGGTAGGCACATCCATGCTTAGCGACAAATTGTGAGGCTTGTAAAACCTTGGCTTGCACCTGCTGCAACTTGGATGCCATCAATTCTCAAAGTAGATTCTACATGAAACATATCAAACAAAAGTTACGGCTAAAACTTAAAACTAAAATGGTTACATATTTGAGTTTCCATCTCAACATAATTAACAAATCAAGTCAACCCAATTTTAGTGAAACTCTTATGCAAAATTGTCTGAGTTTACTATATAGGCTTCTCACGACGTGTAAGACAATATAGAATGTTACTTTAATAGGATATTTCCATAATTTAATTGCTTTGAGTGGATCCCATATGATTTATGATATCTAGATGGATTGTTCAAGTTTACCTGCTGATTAACCACAGCAATTCATTCCACGAGACAATAATTGGAGTACTCCAGTGACCATTTTACTTGGCTTTGTTACAAGTATTTCATTGCATCAACGATGACAGAAGTAACATTTCAACAAAAGCACCACTAAGTAGAGTAACTTGCAGCCAAAAACTCATCATCTTATACTCCTGTTACTGGCTAGGATGTGCTACAGATAACTTCTATTCATCAAAGAAAGAAAGAAGCACCATAACTACTTGATATTTCAAATTCAGCAATTTTGCTAGCGTATAGTGTCTGCAATTAGATAGTTTTGTCTGTCAATTCAAACCCAAAATCAGACCTGCAACTCAAACATACAACGAAGGCAGCATTGTTACTTTTCTCTGTACATTTAGCTCAAGGCTACTTCCCCGACAACGGAATAAAGGAATTTTACTACAAAATGTCTATTGGCTACAAAAGAAAAAAAGAATTATCTACGCCAGGCAGTCATTTCGAATAATTGACGGCGAAGCAAACATATTTCCACCAATTCAGACCTTTCCTATTATTCCGTTCCTCGGTAAGTCCACCGTCGATTAAAAAAAAAAACATGAGATACCTAAAAATATCAAACACATGAAACCCAGTTCACAGATCGCATCGAATACGAGAGCCAGTAAAAAAAGAAAAAGAAACCCTAATCATGACTGATCGGGAAATAGATCTGATAAATATGCTCAAAATCCCATGAAAACATGAACGAAAAAACAAATTACTGCTGATAAATTAGTGCAAAATTAAGAGAAAAATAAGTTGGATTAGCAATTGACCTTTCCTCAGACCCTGGGCGAGAGTTTCACGAGCCAAGGGTTTTTCACTCGTCAATCCGCTCAATGTACTCTTGCAGTCTTGCGAGAGTAGAAACAAAATGAAGGGTGGCAGAAAAATATGGGGAAAAATATTTTTAGGGGTTTTTAACTTGCTCAACCCCGTAAATTGTATTTAACTTTACGGCTGGAATAAACTAGAAACCCAAACATGCAATAATTTATATATTTTTTTATCTAACTAATTATTTTTCAAAAATTAAAAATTATTAATTATGATTAAAGTCCGAATAGTTTTTTTGGTTATATGTTTTCTTTGGATAAAACTATTGTTTAACAATTGTGCATGAAATTTGCCCTAATATGTGTTGAATATATCAGTCAAAATTCGTCACATGTTTTATTATTTACCAACATTTTTTGGACGAGTATGTCACACAAGATTTATCTATGTAGTTTACTTGATTGACGTGATTATCAATAGTTTATCTAGTGCACATCTACAGACATCAGATATGAATTCTCACTTAAAAAAAAGTCAGCATTTTCGAGATCAAAATTTGGTGAGATCTTAGGAAGTGAGTATCTGGAAAATAGAAGTCATAAATCGGAGTATGACCCTTGTGGTTATTTGAAATTATTTATTTTGATATCTTGTGGTTTGTTAAGAAAAGAAAAAAGGTCTACTATGTTCCACTTACTTAATCCATTATGATCCGTTCAATAGTTTGTTATGATCCGAAATAAGTTTGAAAGTGAGTGAATAAACTTAATAAAAAATATTGCTTACTTAAATTATCTCGGGTTAGCAACTAGCTAGAGTAGATTTTTCAATCGGTTGGGTGCATTAGGCATTTCGTATAAATGTTTTTTTTAGTGCAAATCATAAATGATTTTGATATATACAACCACTCCTGTTGATGTAAATGCTAATCAACTGAAACTCAGACCTCAACAGTATCTATTCATAAACAAACTTACGACGGTTACTAGATTCAATCGCTCTCCTTTCAGTTTGATTTACATATGAATGAGTGAAAGAGAACTATAACACAAAGTGATCATAAAATATTAAATATAAAAGTTCACCGTGTGCTTTGAAGCAGCTCAATATATGACTTGAAAGAGTACTCGAGGACATGGATAATTTCTCAAAGATGATGCAGAGATTCAATACTTTAAGTAGTTTTCAATGTGAATGATTTGAACCTTAAATATATGAAAATTTTGAAAAGAGTTCTCTTTTGTACGATCCGCCAACAATAATGCATAGAATTTCATGTGTCTTTGTTTTTATTTCAAATATGGTGTACGACAAAAAATGCTCCTCGACACTAGCTAAATTCAGCAACCAACGACTATTAAATTATGTTCGAGGAGATAAAAGACTGCAATAGATTGTTTTTTTTTCCTTGTGATATTCTCGATTAAACTCTGAATAGTTTGACTGATGTACAATCAGTTCTTGTTTACATCTAGCCGGAAAAGACTCGAGCATCATCCTGATAATCTCTTGGTAAGGTAGCTTGATGTCGTAGACTGATAAGGCATCTTGATTGTATCTGATAAGCTGGAGATACAGACCAGATAAATGATTCATATAATTCAGCTCGCCCCGAAAGCAACTAACAAGAGCAACCCAACATTTCGAAGATTCTTCATGTAATCTTGAATACTCCAGCATGACTTTCGAGCAGCTCTTCACACATTCAGCATGGCAGAGTAGGCAGCCCTAGCTTATCCAGCAGAATGAACTATCAATAGCCAAATCTAGCCAGACATCTTAACAATCAGCATCTTCCATTCTGGGATTTTGGTAAGGATCGGAAACATAATAATGAACCCCAAGAAGAGTAATTAAAGTCTTTCAACAAATCCACAAGGACGAGAATTGAGAACGATTCACAGCCAGACAATATTCATCACATGGAAAGAAACATTCGACCTTAAAAACAACATAATAGTTCGTGAAATAAAATGAAAATTCAAGTTAGCCAATTCAGTTAAATTTGAACTACAAAAGAATCAAATATAAACCTCAATTGAAAGCCAAAAAAAATAATATTGAATTACCCAAACCAACATCGAATCAAAACACTCAGAACCACAATCAGATAAAAAAAAATCTGATAATTAAATGGGAAGTATTTTAGATCTTATACAATTATTTATTTGCGATTTTGATTATCTATGTTGTCAAATTTCTGTCTTGGTCTTGTATTTTTCAATTTTTAGCAATTCAAGTATTTTTTATTGAGAATATTGGTGTGCCGTTACACGCGTCAGTACCATGTTGAAGCCACATCGGCTCCATGTTGAAAAAAAGACTAAAATTGTATTTAAAAACAAATATTGCAGACCAAGAGTGAAATTTGACAATATGGAGTACAAAAATCGTAAAAAGCAAGATTTGCAAGACAAAAAAATACATGTTTCCTAATTAAAAATCTTCTATTATCATTAAAGGTGGAGATTCTTTCAAATGCTTTTTTTTTCAATTTATTTAAAATATTTTTCAATTGCATTGATACATTTTTTAACATGAAATTATTTTAAAATAAATCAGTCAAGGTTCTTATAGAGATGATGTATTCCAAGACATTTAATATACTTTAAATATATATATATATATATATAT
>NC_133307.1:29295719-29295919 GCF_012295235.1 Primulina huaijiensis
AAAAACAATTATAACTAAATAAGACTAATAATATAAAAGACCAAAATCGTAAAGAGATAAATATAAAATATAAAATACCAAAATTACAGTTTTTCTCTCGCGGAGATGACCACACTTTTGAAATTTACATTTGCGTGCAATATATTTCTTTTACGTAAATATAAATAAAAACGTACTTGTCTTTTCTCTACATGATATAT
>NC_133307.1:29297127-29311514 GCF_012295235.1 Primulina huaijiensis
ACACACACAAACATGCCCTTTTTTCCTCTTGGATTGGGATGTAACCACAACTTTATCTAGGATCCGGTCAGACGAGTAAAGTTTTTCAGATGATGTTGCGCTCGTCTGGCAGAGCTTCAGTACGAATCTGCACATACAAATAATTTTTAGAGAGCGTCGGTCGGAGATGTTTATGACGTAGAGTGAAAATAGTGAGTGAATGTGTATAACAATGAGATGTACATGATATTTATAGAGTTATAAAGAGCTTTGTATGAAAAGAACTCTTGTATGCAAGTTCTCTTAAATACGAGATTTGCTTTTGGATTTGTACTAATTTGCATTATATATCTTTGATAAATTTTAAATCTTGAATGTATTCTGATATCTTTGAGATTATTATTATTATTTTTTTTTTATCATAAAAGAGTTTCCAATTATTTTATATTTAGAAAATTTTATCTACAATTACCGTAATTTGCGTGGGCTCAGCTCGTATAACCGTGATATGGTCTGGCTAACCGGGTCCTCTTCACAAACTTTTCAAGGCAAGAGCATTTCGGATTACTCGGAAAGTGTTGGTTCTTGATTTAATTATATCAAATGGGGGCCAGCATACACCTTTGTAAATGGGCTCGGGTCTTTTGACGGTTCAGGTCAAACCCGGGTCTACTCATCAATACGTGGGTATCAAATTGTTAGCTATTTCTCAGATAACGAAGAGTCGAAAAAAAAAATCACTCAAACATTATTCTAGAATAAAATATATTTTTTGTTTCTCTAACTTTTGTGTGTGTATATTATATAAGCGAGGATCGAGATCTATCACAAGTTTATTGAATAGAATATATATTGATGAATTTTATGAGTGTAATTTATTACAATTTGCAATTAAATTTATCGGAGTTAAGGACTATTTTTCTGCAAGATCAATAATAACGAAATCATATCTGTACTTATTTTGGAGACTATTAAGATTTGTGAGAGAATATGTCGACATTGACTATTGTTTCTTAATTTGATTTTGTAATTATATATTTTCAAGTCGAAGTTAACTAAAATTTGGTGCAATAGTTTTTCATGCAAGGAAAATAAAAAAATAATGTTAATTTGAGATGTTCCACTGTTTAAAAAGATTAGACTTGTATCGTTAACAGCAGCTATAACTTTTGATAAAATGACAAACGTTTGATTCTATAGCTGATGTCAGAGTCAAGGTCACATGTTTAATTCTCATGTATTACAATGCGTGTAATTATTGAGAGAGATTGTTTTCGTGCAATAATCACCTCTCCTGAAAAAACAATCGAAAGTTGACACTTGAGTCTTCGTACAAAACAAAATGATTGAAATTGTACTGTTGTCAACCGTTGTAACCTTTAAAAAAAATGGCTGAAACATACAATTAAGTTCACCGAAAAAACTGTGTTGTCATAATAAAGTAACTAGGATAATATAAGCAAGCGAAGTACACAATTATTACAACATTAATCAAATGACTGGACCACCTTTTTGAATCACTTAAATATTTAGAATTAAATGATGGAGATTGATCTACTTGATATGCATGAGCACCCATACTTCATAATTGGAATTAAAGTTTCTAAAAGTCAATCAAATAAAAAATTTAAATTAATTTATTACAAACAGTTCTCTATACGCCATCTAGCTCTATAGGAGACTTAGGGTTATACACTGACAAAATTTATTTGGAAAAAGTCATTTTGGGGTAAAGTCTTAACGTGACAAATAATTATTAAAATTGTGTAATGATTGAATCATAATTATTAATATTGAGTGGTGAAGAAAAGAGTGATAGCGATATAAATTTCTAATTGATTAACTTTAATTAATTAAATTAGTTCAAAATAATAATAATAATTTAAAAGAGACTATCCAAACACTTGTAATTTAACATTTAGCATATGATGAATCAATGATACGATGAGATATATACTATATAATGAGAACCATCAGGAGAAGTTTAGCATGGCCTCACATGCATAAATGGAAAAATAATCGCAATTTTTTTGTAGTCTATTATTTGGTAGAGATCATTGTTCATACCAATTAAGTCGTGTCAATTTTAAAGTTTATCTTCTTTTTGTGAGGTAGGTTACACTAAAAAAAACCTAATGATGTATTTGTTGGTCCCACGTGCGGAATTTGAGATAATAAAACCCGAAAATAAAGAATAGACTGGACACCGAGATTTACGTGAAAAACCCCTAAAAATTATTAGGGTAAAAACCACGGCAAGATGAAAAGAATTTCCACTATAATATTTTTTGGTGTACAACTCACTTACTGTGTTTCCAAAGAGAACACGCACTCTCTTAATACAGGAGAACAAACACCTCACAAATATTATAGAATATTATAAGATGAGAGAAAACTCGAAGAAGGGATGATATCAGAATGAAGGAATGGAGCTCTATTTATAGAACTTCCTGTCAGTGTGAAAACGCGTTAAGAACGCGTTCCGTCTGAACGCATCCTACCGCGTATAAAACGCGTTCATTTCTATCTGAGTCAAAAATGTCAACCTTTGTTGACTCGTTCATTTAATGCTCATATTGCTGACATTTCTCCCACTTGGAGATTTGATTGAGAATCAAACACATCTCCACACATCCTTTCAATCTTGCCATTCAATGCTGCTTACGTTTCTGCTAGACCACTTGAGGATCTACACCACTCAAACTTATCAGTGTTCACTGGCTTGGTCAGAAAATCAGCTATGTTATCCTTTGTATGGATCTTTTGCATATCCACACTTCCTTCTTCTATTACTTCTCGCACAAAGTGAAATTGTACTCCAATATGTTTCGTCCTGGAATGAAAGGCTGGATTCCTTGCAATGTGCAAGGCACTCTGACTGTCACAAAACAAAAGAACATTCTCTTGTTTGTGTCCGATCTCCTCCAATAATCTTTTAATCCATATTGCCCCCTTGCAACCTTGAGTAGCTGCCATGTATTCTGCCTCTGTTGTAGATAACGCCACAACTGTCTGCAGTGTTGAAACCCAGCTTACTGCTCCTCCTGCAAGTGTAAACACATAACCAGTAGTAGATTTTCTCTTATCAGGATCACCTGCATAATCTGAATCGACATAGCCCCTGAGTGTAAAATCCGATCCTCCATAACATAATGCAGCATTCGAGGTACCCTTAATGTATCTAAGAATCCTCTTAACAGTGCTCCAATGCTCTCTTTCAGGATTCACCATATACCGACTAACTGCTCCTACTGCATGAGCAATGTCCGGTCTTGTACAGATTATAGCGAACATCAAACTTCCCACTGCTGATGCATATGGTACTCGAGACATCTCAATCCTCTCTGCTTCACTGCTAGGACACATCTCGGAGAATAACTTGAAGTTAACAGGAAGAGGGGTCAATATTGGCTTACTATCTTGCATGTTGAAGCGTTGTAAGATTTTCTTCAAATAATTTTTCTGGGAAAGCCAAATCTTTCTGTTACTTCTGTCTCGGTGAACTTGCATCCCTAGAATCTTGTTTGCTGGTCACAAGTCCTTCATATCAAATTCCCTAGCCAACTGTGCCTTCAATCCTTGGACATGATCTTTGTTGGGGCATGCTACCAACATATCGTCCACATACAACAGCAAAATGATATAATCATCACCAGACCTCTTGAAATACGTACAAGGGTCTGCACTCAGTCTGTTGTATCCAAGGCTTATGATATAGGAATCAAATCTCTTGTACCAACACCTCGGCGCCTGTTTGAGACCGTACAGAGATTTGTTCAACCAGCAAACCAAGTTTTCTTTGCCTTTTTCCGCAAAACCTTCTGGCTGGAGCATATAGATTTCTTCTTCAAGATCTCCATGAAGAAACGCCGTTTTCACATCTAGCTGTTCTAGATGTAGGTCAAACACCGCACACAATGCCAACACTACTCTGACTGTTGTAAGCCGAACCACAGGAGAAAATATCTCATTGAAGTCAATGCCTTCTTTCTGAGCATATTTTTTTACCACCAATCTAGCACGATACCGCTTCACTTGGTTATTGCCATCACGCTTGATCTTATAGACCCATCTGTTTCCAATGGCTTTCCTTCCTCATGGTAGTGTAACAAGATCCCAAGTTTGATTCATGTCTAATGCTTCCAATTCTTCTTGCATTGCTATCATCCACAAGGATACATCTGAGCTTTGAGTAGCTTCGTGGAAACTCAATGGCTCACCATCCTCTGATAATAGACAATATGCAATATTGCTTTCAGTGACATAATCTGAAAGCCAACCTGGTGGTCTTCTGTCTCGAGTTGACTGCCTCACACTGGAAACTTCAGACTCAACTTGTTCTTGTTCTTCGTGCTCTGGTACTGCTTCACAAGAAACTTGACCTTCGTCCGTCTTATTTTCCACCTGAAATATAGTAGTTTCTAAATTCGGTGTGCCTTTGTCTCCCTTTACTTTATCTTCTTCGAAGATAACATCCCTGCTGATGACAAGCTTGTGAACAGTAGGATCCCACAAGTGAAACCCCTTTACTCCATCAGCATAACCCAAGAAGATAAATTTTCTGGATTTCGAATTCAACTTCGATCTTTCTTGTTCATTGTACAGAACGTACACAGGACTTCCAAATGTATGCAAATGAGAATAATCCGTCTGCTTCCCAGTCCACATCTCCATCGGAGTCTTCAGATCAATCGCCACTGAAGGATAACGAGTGATAATATAACAAGCGGTTCTGACTGCTTCCGCCCAAAATGCCTTGTCTAGACCCGCAGTCCTTAACATAGCTCTTGTTCTGTCCAACTAGGTCCTGTTCATCCGCTCCGCCACTCCATTCTGTTGAGGTGTGTAAGCCGTCGTGAATTGTCTTTTGATGCCCTCATGTTGACAAAATGCATCAAATTCGTCACTGGTATATTCTCCTCCATTGTCAGTCCTCAGACAGTTGATTTTCTTCTCAGAATCAAGTTCAACCCGCGCTTTGAAATCTTTGAAGATCTGCAAAACATCTGATTTTGTCTTGATTGGATACACCCAACATCTCCTAGAGAAATCATCAATGAACGAGACAAAGTATCTCGCTCCTCCTAGGGATACAACCGGTGCTTGCCAAACATCCGAATGAATCAGCTCCAATATGCTTTTGCTCCTGGCAGTAGAAGTGCCAAACTTTAATCTGTGTTGTTTACTAGTAACACAATGCTCACAAAAGGGTAATGACACTTTTGTAAGTCCCGTCAGCAGCTTCCGTTCTGAGACAATTTTCAACCATCGTTCTGACATATGCCCGAGCTTTCTATGCCATAATACTGGTAATTCTTCTACTGAACCATTTGATGCAACATCTAGTTCTGCCTCCTTGTGTGTTTCTCCCAAAAGTACATACAGATTTGCAGCAATCTTTTCCGCCTTCATAACCACAAACGCACCCTTCACAATTTTCATGATCCCGTTCTCGATTCGAGTTTTGCACCCGATGTCATCCAATTGCCCCAAAGACAAAAGATTTTTCGTCAGTCCTTTCGCATGTCGTACCTCCTATATGGTGCGAATGATGCCATCAAACATTTTAATTTTGATAATACCGACCCCAGCGATTTCCAAGGCATGATCATTTCCCATGAATACAGATCCTCTTGAGACTGGTTCATAATGATCAAACCATTCTCTCCGAGACGTCATGTGCCACGTCGCTCCTGAATCCATAATCCATGTGTCACAAAATTTGTGTCTGNTTGGTAAAGCCTCTGCCTGCTTCGATGTTACCAACCTATCTTCCTTATTCTTGCGCCGGCTTTCTTATCCGAGAACCGCAATTAAGACATCGTCGAATCTTAGAAAGCCCATAAGAATATTGTTGGTAAAAGCTCCGCACGTTCATTTTCCCCTATTTTATGCCCCATGGAAGTGAGTTGGACAAATAGAGTATTTAGTGTGTTGATATGGTCGGTCATCGATGAGGATTTCGCCATCCGAAGAGTATAAAGTCTTCTCTTTAGGAAAATCATGTTGTGTAGCGACTTGACCTCGTACATATTTGTCAGAGTATTCCAGATAACTTTGGCTGTTTTTATCTCAGAGATACTTGACAAAACTTCGTCTGCTATAGCCAAGTGTAGATTGGCAACAGCGTTGTCATTCATCTCGTTCCACTTTCCATCATCTGTAATCTCCACCGGTCTATCTCCAATAGCCGCCAAGCAATTTTCCTTTCTTAAAACTGCTTGTATCTTTATTTTCCATAGCATAAAATTGCTTCCGTTGAACTTTGTTATC
Source organism: Primulina huaijiensis (assembly GCF_012295235.1). Taxonomy (NCBI): domain Eukaryota; kingdom Viridiplantae; phylum Streptophyta; class Magnoliopsida; order Lamiales; family Gesneriaceae; genus Primulina; species Primulina huaijiensis. The sequence goes on from NC_133307.1 coordinate 29,303,380, forward strand.
TCGTACCTTCCCGCCATTTTGTCTACAACAATTTTAGTAGACTAGACAAAATAATCCTGTCTTAAATAAAAAATCTCAAAAAATCTTTTCTGATGTGGAAGATCAGTCTAGGCTGCAACCACAGAGCATACTCAGAATTTTTAAGAAATTTTAAACCAAGGCTCTGATACCACTTGTTGGTCCCACGTGCGGAATTTGAGATTATAAAACCCGAAAATAAAGAATAAACTGGACACCGAGATTTACGTGGTAAACCCCTAAAAATTATTAGGGTAAAAACCACGGGTAAGATGAAAAGAATTTCCACTATAATATTTTGTGGTGTACAACTCACTCACTGTGTTTCCAAAGAGAACACATACTCTCTTAATACAGGAGAACAAACACCTCACAAATATTATAGAATATTATAAGATGAGAGAAAACTCGAAGAAGAGATTATATCAGAATGAAGGAATGAAGCTCTATTTATAGAACTTCTTGTCAGTGTGAAAACGCGTTAAAAACGCGTTTCATCTGAACGCATCCTACCGCGTATAAAACGCGTTCCTTTCTATCTGAGTCAAAAATGCCAACCTTTGTCGACTCGTCCATTTAATGCTCATATTGCCGACAGTATTTGGATCGAGTCATTAGAAATCCATGATTTTGAATGCAGCTTTATTGTTTAGATAATTTAAACAAAGAAAATTCATATTCATCGCCTACTAATTAACAATTTAATTGTGCTGATCTCAACGGATTTCAAATTATTCCAATATTATGTGGATTTAAAATCCATTGTAATTACTAGCTACAATTATAAGATAAATTAATAAGTGGCAGATGATGTATTTGATTTTTCTTAATTTGTTCAAGTTATCTAAACAATGAAAATATAATCGAAATCATGAATTTCAAATGACTCAGTCCCATGCATCCTTATTTTATTTCATATTGTCATATATCAATTTGTATGAAATATTTGACAAGCAAAGAAAGTTGTAAGATGAAGTAATTATCTAAGTAATAATCATAGTCGTTATCATCAATCAAGAACGAATATGAAGTAATTGTTATTGGATCGAAATTTATCATCTTAATTACAAAATCTCACTCAGAAACAAAAACAGAAGCCAAACCCGAAGTTGTTCAAAGTTGCCATTTTGATGATATGTCAAGATCTTACATATAATAGACTGAAATGATCAATTATTTGGATAAAGAAGTTAGAACTTTAAATATAAGTGATTCTGTTGAGAGTAATTTAAATATTTGGATATAGTGGTAATAATTTCTTTTCCTTAGTTCACATTTTTGGTGTACGAGAAGAGTTTTTTTAAGCACTTTTTCAAAAAAAATCTCTGTTTAAACATTTTTTTTTAAATTTAGAAAAACACCTTGGACTAAAATGTTTCTCAATATAAATACATTCTAGGCTTGTATTGGTGAAACAAATTCTATATTATATAGTGTAACTTTTTGTATTATATTAAACATATACACGAGCCCCAAATAAATTTTATATGGAACTAGTTCGTATAGTGAATATCCAAAAATTATACAATAAATACTATAAATTCTGTTTCACTTTGACATCACAGACTTAGCACTCGAATTAATGCGAACGTTTGAGCTTCTAGTGCATAAATTTTTAAGGGAATTAATTAACGATAGTATTCACGTCATGACATGCATCCCTCGCTTATATCTGAAAACGTATTTGGGTCAAATATTTTATATTAATTTTTTTAATGTTAAATATTAACCAAATTAAACTCTCACAATAGAAAATGTCAATTGCAAGATATGATACTATATACAATATGTCATGTCAGTGACATGCATTTTTTAATGAAGCGTTGATATAATACTACAATATGCCATGTAAGTGAAACATTGATATTACATAGGAAAAATTTTTAAAAATTTAAACAAAATAAAACAAAAAACATCAATAAGATACTAAAATTGAAATTTGATAATATAATAACCAAAATCACAAAAAAAAAAAAAAAAAACTAATATACAAAATCGAAATTTTGCCTATTTTCATTTACACCCTTCATATCCAATCGCGTTGTTCTAGCTATAAGTAACGCCTCAACATATATTTATAAAATTAATCAAATATTTTTTTTTATGTTATTTAACTAAATAATTGGGAGTAAATCAATATCGCAATATGGAAGGGAAAACTTGTAGCACTTGTTCTCCAACCAACGGAGTTTGACATTTCCAAGAAACATGAAAAGTCAATGCATAATTATTACAGATTGTTCACTCACACGCAATACTGGTATTTGTTATTGTTGTACTTACATATTTCAATTATAAATAAATAAATATTTATATTTGATAGTGATAAAATCAAAAATTTATCACATGATACGTCTCCCCTCAGTTCGAAGGTTTTAAAAATAATTTTGGATATGACACTGAAACAGATGTTATAAAATTAAAATTATATTAAGATACTTTTTATACTTCATTATATTAATCAATGTACTTATTTATTGATATTTATTTATAATTACCAAAAGGCGTAGATGCCTTGAATATTGTCGATTTTTCCATGGTATCTGGCTTACATGAGAAGATCGAGTGTCCAACGTAGAATGAGAAAATTGCAATATTTGATTTTTTTGTCATTTTTTAATTGATTATCTATTTGTCAAGTTTTAATATTTTTTTCCCTTTTGGTTTTTGGTGATATTGGTCTTTTTAGATGAAATATTGACATGATATTGATGTGTCGTTGCCATGTATGCACTTTTACGAAAAAGAACTAAAAATACAAATTAAACTAACAAATTTATCAAAAATGATATATAGAACTGACTTAATTTTGATAACATACATATATATACACGTCTTCAGATTCTAGTGTTTTTATTATTATTTTTTTGGGTAATATTTGATTATTTAGTTTTCCAGAGAAAAAAACCTATGAACTTTAATTTGTATATAAGTTTTGAAATAAGGTTTTAATTCTACAAAACTTTATATTTCCACAAGTTATTATTGCACACACATTAATGACATGACCTTTTTTATATAATTAGTCTCTTGCTTGATAGAATATCATAAATCATTAAAATTGAATCTCAATTGGAAAACTATTAATTACAATCTCAATTTGAGACAGCAATTCTTCAGACTAAGCCTTTTCCCGGAAAAACAAACCTGAAGAAAAACCAAGAAAAGGCTTCAAAAAATGAATGATTCAAAAAAATAAAAATCAAAATAAAATCATTTTGAGCAGAATCCATTGTTCCTCTTCCCCCCTTTTCTTCTTTCCACAAAATCTTGTATTCTTCCGAGTGCAACATCCAGTGTCTGTTCACTTATATTCGCAAAGCAAACCCTAAACCACCCTGGCTCGGAGCAATGGCAAGAAGATCCCGGAGAAATGTTTAGTTTAACTTCATGCAAAATTAAATCCCACAATTCCAATTCTTGTTCCTTCGTGTCCTCCTCCAAGAATGGCCTCAAATTCATCCAACAGAACAGTCCAGCATTCCCTTTCAAGCACTCGATACCAGCGTTTTTCAACCCGGAAACGATCATTTCATGTCTCCTTTTCAGCCTTTCTCTATTAGTTTTGACGTAATGTTCCGTGAATTTCTTATCAGAAAGCATTGAGGCCAAAAGCTGTTGAGTTTGTGAAGAAATCAAGGTGAAACTCGACATCCTTCTTGCAGTTAACACCACTTTATCATTGTATGAATATATAGTCCCCACTCGAAATCCTGGAAGCCCTAAATCTTTGGAAAGGCTGTAAACAATGTGCACCCTTTCTGAATCCTTGTAGTTTCTGGATTCAAGAACTTCAGCAATGCTGACAAATTCATCCGAAGAGAACGCCGATCCCGAGTAGATCTCATCGGACACGAGGTGCATGTTTTTGCGGCTCACGAATTCAAGAATCTGTTCAAGAATTCGCCGTTTGATCGTCGCGCCTAGAGGGTTCGATGGATTTGTTATGAAGACTCCTTTGACTTTAATGTTCTTGGATACGGCTTCGTTGTATGCTGATTCCAAAGCCTGTGGGGTGATCTCGAAATTGTTCGAGCTGTCGCAGGAAACTGGTACGATGTTTACTCCAGTTCTCCACCTCAAGTCTCTGTCAAACCTGTTAAATCCATGTACCAAAGTTAACGATACATTTGCCAGACAAGTTTTTCAGAAATATGGGACTCTTGTGGGCAGTAATATCTTTATACAAAATAAATTTCAAAAATTTTACCTCCAAAACACATCCATCTCTTTACTTTTTGGATTCCCCTCCTACTTTTAGGATTAACTGAGAATACCTAATAGGCTTGAGGGCTTAAAGAATTAAAATTTCATGTCATTTCTCTAAAAAAAATTAATTTATTTTCATCGGATTATCAGGTCCGGATACAACGATGGCCGAGCATGTATAATCGTCTCCTCGATATAAAAGTTACGCTAGGAGAGTGTTCATACCCGGGATAGTAAGGAGTAGGAACAAGTAAGGCATCTCCAGGATCAGCCAAAATGAAAGTCAATAACTCACTGGCTGCAGTTGCACCAGCTGTTAGAACAACTCTATCAGGGTTGAATTTTGCTCTTCCCCCTCTTATTTCTTCCATAAAACTAGACATTGCCTGGATTATTATTCACAAGTCAAAGGTTATAATTTGTGTTTTCATCTCATAATATAAATATTTATGCAAAAAAAAAAAATTATAATTACCTTTCTGAAAGATTTTAGTCCATGATAATCTTGAAATAGAGCATTTTCTCTGAATCCAGAAGCTTTGCTCCTACCAATAGTTAGTGACTCCGGATGTGTTTCCAGGTATTGCTCCAACAAATCAAACGAAACCTGGACACGAAACGATATGGAACGATCAAGGACTATAAAATGAAGTCGTTTGAAATGATTCGACGGCCATGATCTTTCTTTCGGAAACATCAAAAATTGACAACTTACTTGATTTTCTGCAAGTCCCATTTGTATAACTCCGGAGGGATTGCATAATTCATCATAAGGGTCTTCATCATATGCTTTCCATCCAGCAAAGTATGGTGAATTCTCACCATGAGTTTCTGATTCTGCTACTTTTGATAAACCTATCTCAATTACCATGTATGTAATCGATGTTTTCTTCCTTTTTTTTTTTTGGTAACAAAAAGTGGCTAGTTTGAATAAAGAAAATCCTGCCTAAAAGTGAGAACAAGGAAAAAAAAAAGGAATAATATAATTTGTTTTCTTGAATGGAAGCTACCTTTGGTTCCCTATTTATAGAAGTGCTGTATAAAAAAATAAAATGGGGCCCCTCCAATTACATGGAAATGATAAGGTAACCATTGGCCATTTGTTCCTCATTTGTGAAAACACACATTTTTCTGAAAATTTGTTATGAGAAGTTCATTTCAAAATATGATTCATTCATATTCGGTTTCTTGGAGAATATTTTTTCGGTCAAATCAAATTACAAAATGGTAATTAAAACGATCGATTTTGTCAACTTGTACATTAGATATATCATATGTAAATAATTAAATATTTAAAAATTTGATCTTCTGTTTGTTACTTATAATTTTCATTGTGAAAATATAAGAAATATTTCCAAACCATATGAAATCATGTCATAATAATTTCTAACCAATGATTGATTTTGTGGAGCAAAGCAAGGTGAAACGTCAGAGTTTACAAATATAGTACCTTTTTCTCACTGGCGACAACTGTTGGCTGGTGTCATCTCTTCAAAGGCTTTATATATCTCCCTCAAGAACCACAACAAATATGGTGGTTGAATGGTCCCCGTTCAGTTTCCTCCAAAAATATTAATCAAAGAAATTTTTCTTTATTTTTATTAGATGGTAAGGCGTTGTAATTTTTCGAGGTTTGAATGATTGACTAAAGCTTGTATAATATATATTTGGTGCGTCTATGTACAATTACTGATGGATGTAGTTATTTTTATTTGTGGTACAATATAAGTGTATATATACCACTCATATTAATTAATGGTTGTTAATTAAAAAATGCTTGCCGATACATTTGCTAAATTGAAAAAGACTACATAAAAAAAAGTCAGCATCTTTTCTGTTTATTGGTTATCACTTGTGAATTAAAATTTTTATCTCTCATCTTCACCGTCTTCTTCTTCTTTTTTCAATTTTCTTCTTCAATCATTTTCAGCACTTTTAATCGGCCTTATTGTAGCCACCAGTTGTCAAAAATTAAAAGCAACCATATTTTCAGAAAGCTTTTGATGTATGCTATGTTTTGACACTATATTAAAGTGTTTCTCAAAACTTTGTGATGAAACCGCCACTACATCGACTGGCTATATCTCCACCGACGTTGGCCAAAATTTCAAACTAAGCTCGTATATGGAAATTCAACAATGAGAGCTATATATCTTTTCATATCAATTTTGTGAAGTTTTGGCACAACCAAAAATTCCGCTAACACTAGTTTTGTTCGGCTTCGGCCGGTTACCACAGCTTCCACCGCCTGTCTTCCGAATTTGGAGTGATTTAGGTTCGATTTTTAGGTTTCCTTGGGCCCACTTTTCGAAAGTCGTCTCAGGCCCCGTGTAACATAGGTCCTGTTCTGGCTACATAAACGCCGCATGGAAAAATGACTAATTTTTTTTAAAAAAAATATCGGACCAAAATTGTAAAAAAAAGGTATACATACAAGACCAAAGTTACAGTTTTTCTTTATCAGAAAATAAAACACAACGAGAGTTATTAATAATTGTAAATATAACTGGTCTTGGTGGTGACATAGTGTGAACAATGTTTAGTGCTCATGAAATGAAATATGATGACCAAGTCATTGTTCGTAGCCAAGTTTAAATTTTGTTTGGAGTTGCTTGGTGTTCGTCGTTGATTTATGCTCTTTGCGGACTTTTTGTGGGAGACGTGGAAAATGTAATTATTGTCAAATATTGGAGTCTGATTTTCATTCCTTGTCTTGGAATTCATGTCAAAAATGGAGATCGTTAGAGTTTGTGACATGAATTCTGTTTGTTGGGTCTAGCCTAATTGGTAGTCCTCGTGGTGGATTTTTGTTATTTTTCCACGTATATATAATAAAAAAATTTTTAAAAAAAATAGAGCTTTGCGGGTTGATGTTGATTGAGCAGAAGCTTTCCTCTTATATTCGATTTGAGAAAATTATATTTTTTTTTTATCAAATAACATATATGTTTTTCATTTTTTGCATGTGATCATCTTGTCGGTCAAAATACGATCTTAATCAACTAATTCGTATTTTTTTCTATTGTAATCTATTTTCGTCATAGTGTTGACGTGATACTGAAAAATTATGACTTAATTCACATTGAAAAATGATAACACGTCACGAAAATGATGATATCTTAATTAAATGAAATTATTGTTGACGAGTATTTCGTTATTATCTATATATCATGATCACAAACCATACGTCAAATAAACTCTTATGAATCAGCAATTACAATCGAAAAAGTATGCATCTTCTCGATTATTTCTTGTGATTGTGATAACCATCACAATTGTCTATCTTTTTTCTATAAGCATTGAAAAAATGAAACATTAGGGATAAAAATATGTGACGTGGACTGCAATTAGGCATATGCATGTGGTGCTCACAAGTCACAATTGATATGTTATTTTTTTCTTGATGATTGTTTGACGACAAATTCATCATCATTCATTATATCCAAGAATATAAAAAAATATAAAATAAAATATAAGCTATTTGAATTATTGATATACTGCTTAATAAAATAATATTGTGAAAATTACAGAATTCATATCGTAAGTTAATCAATTTTGGATTTTATCAAATAGTCAAATTTTAGTTTTAGTATAATAACTTGTTTTTTTTTTTACACTTTTAATTTACCTATTTTTATTGGGGTGCAAAAGCTAATGAAAAGTTAATAAAATGGAAAAATAACTATTCATTACAATAAGATCAAATTTTAAAGGAAAACAACTTTTTGGTCCACTTATTTTGGGTTTTGGCTATTAAATTTTTGAAATTTGATTTTGATGCACTGATTTAGATATTTTTTTGGCTTTTAATCATATTTGTCGGAGTGAGGTGGCACCAGAAATAGTATGAAACAATAAGTGTCTGCGATACCGACATTCAATGGTCAAAACGTTTTTTTTTTTTTTGT
>NC_133307.1:29311625-29372711 GCF_012295235.1 Primulina huaijiensis
AAAAAAAAACCAATACTATCGAGTATCGAGTGCAAAAGTTTTATTAAATTTTATTCATTTTTATTAAAAAAAAAAGTCGTTTGAAAATAAAAAAGGAAGACAAATTTCTTGACTCCGTTTTGGTTGGATTACTTTCACACATTGTTTATTTCTTTGCATGTTTTAATAAAAAGGGAAGACAAATTTCTTGACTCCGTTTTGGTTGGATTACTTTCACACATTGTTTATTTCTTTGCATGTTTTGAAAAATGGGGATTGCACTCAATAGTCAATATAAATATGTGGATAAAATGTTATTTAATTATTTATTTTGTCAGATCTAATAATTATATTTGTTCGATAGAACAATCAAAACGTGATGTTTGAATTGTTGTATGACTCAAAATTTTGAGTTGCACCGTTACCACCCAGCTATAACTTTTGGTAAAGAGGAAAGCGATCGGTTCTACAATCGGTATTATAGCTATTGTCACAAGTTTGATTCTCATTAATTATGATGAGTACGATTATTAGGAAGAAGATTGTTGTATGCAATAATTTTTTCTATTGGGTATAACAATCGAAACATGGTGTTTAAACTGTTGTACGATTTAAAAGATTTGAGTTACACTGTTACCACCGACTATAATTTTTGGTATTTAAAAGTGGGGAATAAATTTGTTATAATGCCGTTCAATCTCATTTTTTAAGTTCAATTTATGTTATACCGCATTAATTACAGTCCGTATAGTTAGGATGACATGACTAGTATTTCACGATCAGGTGGGAAAAAATTTAAATAATATTTTCACTGAGTAAATAATTATAATTTCATTGTTTTAAAATAGTTCCAAAACATTATTATAGTAATAATATCACACATACATATTCTTCAGTCAAAAATCTTATCCAAACACGTTCAAAATAATTTTAGTTTTAACTCCGTATAAATCCAAAGTTACAATTTTATCCTTTTATTATTTTAAAAAATATATAATTTTATCCAAAAAAATTACACATATCTTTTTCATATAAAATATAATTTAAAATCGAGTATTTCGTGAGTTTCTAAATGGTAAAATCGAGTATTTCGTGACTCGAATTAGGTATTATTTGTATTAATTTAGGTATCACATTTTTACTTCACGAATATCATCATCAAAGACCACTCAATATTACCTTCAAACTATATATTTTGACATAAAAAAATTAATTGAATTTTAGAATTTAGGGAGTAAAATCAAGTATTGATACACTCGAATTAGATACTATCTGTACCAATTTAGGTATCACATTTTAACTTCACAAATGACACATCTAAAATAACTCAATATTACTTGAAATATTTTTTTATATGCCAAAATAATCAAAAATTGAGTCTTCAAATGGTAAAATCAAGTATATGTATGACCGAATTAGGTACTATTTGTACCAATTTAGGTACACATCTTTAATTCACAAATCTCATCATCAAATGTCACTAAATATTAACTTTAAACTATATATTTTGACATCCTCAAATAATCAAATTTGAATTTTTAAAGGATAAAATCAAGTATTTGTGAACTCAAATTATGTCTTATCTGTATTAATTTAGGTATCAAATTTTTTACTTCATGAATTGTCATCATCTGTGCAACTCAATATTAACTTCAAACTATATTTTAACATCCCCAAATAATTGGATATGAGTATTTAGGGAGTAAAATCATGTATTTTTAGACTCTAATTAGATACTTTTTGTACCAATTTAGGCATCACATTTTAACTTCACAAATGACGTCATCAAAAGTCATTTAATATTATTTAAACTCAAGTATTTTCTTACACATTTAAAGTGTTCAGATAGACAAATCAAATATCTGGAACCCCAAAATAGGTACTTTATTGGTCAAAATAAATATTTTTTTTCTAATTCCATGATTAGTAAGAAACTGTATTTTTTCAAAAATTAGAGGACATGAAAAAGTCATCATAACGCAATTTCAATGAAAAGACTAACAATTACAGAATTTATGGTGGTTGCTCGAAGATCCAATATTTTTTTACACATTTGGAGTATTCAAATAGCCAAATTAAACATTTTAAACTCCAAAATAGGTACTTTGTAGGTCAAAATAAATATCAAATCTTATTTCATGATGAGTGGTGAACTATGTTTTTTTTAAAAATAAGTTATCATAATGTATTTTTCATGAAAAGACCAACAATGACCGAATTTGTGGTGATTACTCGAAAATATAGTATTTTCTTATACATTTGGAGTATTCGAAGAACGAAATCAAGTATCCGAAACCCCATAATAGGTACTTTGTATGTCAAAATAAGTATTTATTCTTATTCCATGATAATTGAGAACTAATTTTTTTTTAAATTATATTTTAGATGAAGAAGACATGTATAATTTTTGGAGATAAAATTATATATTTTTTTAAATAATAAAAAGGCAAAATTGTAATTTTAATTTTTTAAAGAGTTAAAACTAAAATTATATTATTAACAGATACTAAATCTTAAAAAATTACGGTGAGATACTGAAATTTTGGATTTCCAAAATTCTTTTAAGCAAATATTGTTGGATTTCCTGACATGTTGGGCTTCAGAGCAGGGCCGTACCTGACCATCTATTAATTGGTGAATTCAATCGCATCTCAAGTGTAGAATGAATGTATAAACAAGTTACAACTCTTATGTAAAAAGATTTCAATCGCGAAACGGATTACAATTTTTTACAATATTTTTTCGTAGTTATATAGTATAAGCCAATCTCAAGCATAGTTTTAAAAACCGGACCGCACCAATGGGTGAACCAAAAAACCTGTGAACTGGGGAATAAATTAAATTAGGTTCGAGTTTTTTTTAATTAATTGACATTTAGTTGAACCATAAAAAAATCCAAAAAGAACATGATTTTTTTTTAAAAAAAATCAATAATAAATTATATCAATATTTTATTATAAATTAGACATACAATAACTATAACGTATTTTAATTTTTTTTGGGTTTTTTTTTATGGGATCATTATTTTATTATAAATTAGACATACAATAACTATAACGTATTTTAATTTTTTTTGGGTTTTTTTTATGGGATGCATTCAAAATTTTAAATTGTTATTATCATTATTATTGAAATAAACAATGTTGGTCATATAAAGTTACCAGAGCCCAAATAACTGTNGGTGTTAAATAGATTATTATAAAGTTTTCACTATATTCAAATATTCATAAACAAATCAAATTAAAACATATTCAATTATCATAAGTTTTGTAATGTGTAATTAATAAACAACCATTATATATTTAATTATATATCACATAATTAGTCTAACGAAGATAATAATTGGGGTAGTTGAAGAGAAAAATAGTTAATTTTAAAAAAATAAATAGAAATTACTTCAAAGCCAATAGTTAATATCATTTGTCACGATGGTTATTAACAATTTTAAATTAGATTCAATCATATACGGCAGATCATGCACCCACTTCACTAGCCAAAGAAAAGTTTTACACGTACGTAATAAAGACATACTAATAATGACAAATCTTGATGTGATGCTGATCGAATGATATAATTATGCACATATATCATTGACATCATCAAGAAGATTCGATCATTAAGTAATTTTCAAAAACAAGATGACATTACTATTCACCGGAGATAAGTAGTTTTGTTCAACACTTTGTGAAGCTGAATATCGAGATCGTCCCAAGGTATTGCAACTATAATTAACTTTACATGCTTAAAAATATTTAATTATTTTGTATACTTTCTCACAATTAATTTTTCAAGTACCAGATAATAATGCTGGTTCAAGATGAAAATGAAATAGCTAGAGTGACGTTGTTCGAAGAGGTTACTGAGACATTTATTGGTTGCTCTATCAAAAAATAATTGACATGCATACTAAGGTAAATTAAAATATTTATTTGAATAATATTATAATAATCCAATACATATTGTCAATAACTACAAATTTTATATTGCATAAAAAAAAGTAATTTGGAGTATTTAACAATACTTGATCAACCAAGAAAATAAGATCACAATTCTCTTTTCAAATTAGACAAGTCTCTCTCGACTACAAATGGAATAACAACAATAGTTGTAGATGGATTTGAGAAACCACAAATCAAGACAAATACTGATATAAAAACAAAGAACTGAAACATCAATGAAATACAAAATGAAGAGAAGAAAAGAGCGAACGCAAAAGAAAGGACAAAACAATTACAACATGAAGATAAGAAGACAACAAACACTAAAGAAATGACAAAACCATGGAAAAAGAAACAAAGTTCATCATGTTTCAAAGGAGAAACCATAAAAATTCAAGATAATGAAAAAATAGACGATTTCAATAAAATGATGAGGAAACTAAGACAAAACAGTCACATAGAGATAACTCAAAAACTNATCAAATTCAAATTTTAATTTTAAAAAAAATTGAAAAGAGTTCGCATTTAATTACGCATTTGTTTCATATTTAATTTCAAATATTTAATATGGTAGGTGAATACATTAATAATAATAAATATTTCTTTTTACGGCAAATTTTTTGAGTGAATTTTTTAGTTAGGGCAAAAACCATATATCTATTATCTATATAAAAGANATATATATATATATGTAAATAAATAAAATATGATGTCAGATATAGCTATTGCTTCGTATCTATTTGTGGTGCTATGGCTGGCCTGCTATCTTGGTGTGACTTTTCTCGTGGCATGGCATGTGTATTATAGTTGCCTCTGGTTTCAGTTTCACCTTTTTATTTGAATATTTCCTTACCTTGCCTTTGGATTTCAGATTGAATGCTCCAGCATGGCCGATATGGCTAAAGAAATCGTAAAACAAAATGGATTTTCAAATGGTAGTACTCTTTCTGGTTTGAAGTTTCTAATCTATGTTATATCCTCATCTTATATCCCAGTTTGATTGGTCTGATGGATTTCATTATCCTACTTTTACTTTCAGTGATAACAGTTATTCAGGGAAAGGTTGAAGAGATCGAGCTTCCAGTTGCTCAAGTTGATGTAATTATTTCTGAGTGGATGGGATATTTTTTGGTCTATGAAAACATGCTAAACACTGTCCTCTATGCCCGTGACAAGTGGCTTGTAAGTCGTTTCCCACTCTAGCAATTACTTGTAGGGACATGTATGTAGGCATTCAGTTCTTAGTTGCATGTCAGCAGCAGCTCAAAACTAGGATAATCTTGAATTTGGTCGTTTATATAATATAGCAAATATTTGGGGATTACTTGCACCATTCAGGTCCCTGAAGGACTTGTATTACCAGATAAAGCCTCACTTTATTTGACCGCAATTGAAGATGCTGATTACAAGGATGACAAAATTGAATGTGAGCCTAACCACCTCTGGCATTGATTGTTTTGAACGAATATCATATTACATAGTCTCATTTGTGCCTATGTGCTAGTTAAACTGAATTTCTGTTGTGGGGTGTCACTGTTAGTGTAAAAGCTCATTGTGTTATGACTTTATGCTTTAACATCCATTCATTGGCATTTTATGCTATTGTAGTTTGGAAAAATGTATACGGATTCGACATGAGTTGTATAAGGAAGCAAGCCATATCCCCCTTGTCGATACAGTAGATCAGAACCAGATTGTGACAAATTGCCAATTACTCAAGGTTGGAAGCTTCTATTTTCCCTCTTAAAAATCATGCAGCTTATGCATCAACTTATGCCATAAACCAGCTCTTTCTCCTATTCATGAAGACAATGGAAATTTCCAAAATGTCAGCTGGGGACGCTGCATTCACTGCCCCTTTTAAGCTCGTCGCAGAACACGATGACTACATTCGTGCTCTTGTAGCGTATTTTGATGTTTCTTTCACCAAGTGCCACAAATTGACTGGCTTTTCTACAGGTACACATTTTTTTAATGGTTGGATTAGGTATCATGAAGATCTCTATCTCTAGCACATTAATGCATGAATAAATTGGTACTTGATCTCAACATTTTGGGGGCCATAGTTTTCATCGATTGATGTTGATCTTATTGATCTTTTATGTTGTGGGAGACTGGTGTCCCTTTTAGGATCTCAGATGAAATTAGAGCCAAATACTAGCTATAGCAACAATATTTGTACGAAAGCAGTAATATTGAATGGCAGCGTTGCGTTCTTCTGACTGGATCCTCTGCAGGACCCAAGTCACGTGCTACCCAAGGGGAGGCGGTCACGGGGATGCTTGCTGTTTCACCCAACAAGAAAAACCCACGCGATGTGGATATTACCTTAAAATACTCGCTAAATGGTCGACATTGCCAGGCCTCCAGAACTCAATGCTACCGAATGCGCTGATTTTATGGTGCTTTCATATGGTGTCAAATTTCTTGGCTAGGTGTAGCCAAAAGCTGCTGTCATCGCACGTAAATCTCCTGGAAGCTGCCACTTTCTTCACTTTTGTTATCACATTCCTGATACATGTAATTCCTATATCATGTATCATATATTGCAGCTTAACTGTTTGTTAGATCATGACTTAGCTGTGTAAGCCACATTTTTGCTTCGAAAGAGAATTCTACTTGGTTCAACTGCTTTATTATATTTTTTTATTCCATTCGTTTCAAATATTACAAAATTGATGGAAAAACTGTAAACGTCTTTTCAAGAACCCTCAACAACGTTAAGAATACCATGGTTGCGCTGCTATAAAATAAAAGTACACAAAGAAAACTAAAGGTACCAATCTTCTTGTGCTATCATTTGGGTTTAAAGTTCCGCTTTGCCGGACTTTGATTTCTTCTTCCAATTTGTTTTCGTGCCTTTCCACCACTGCCTTATTCTATTTGATACTCTGTTAGCATGACCTTTTAATTTCTGGCTTACATCCATGGCTCCTCTCGTAATTTGTTCCTTCCAATCATACTTTTTTGCATCTTTATCTCTCAGGACTTTTCCCTGCGACAAAGTTTTGGCATTTGCTCAGAAAATTGCTCATTTGGCGGCATAAATTAAAGAGTAAGTTCATGTTGCTACCAATTTTGAGGGGAAGTCTGCCCCATCGTCGTCATCATCTTCTGCATCTTCATCGCCAAAGTTTTGGTTCATCAAGTCTTCCCTCGAGTACATTTTCATGCCCGGTGCTCCCGGAATGCCCTAAAATAAGGAAATTTTAGTCAGAGACCCGGAATACCATTTGCGGGTCAAAAAGGCATGCTGTTATAAAGAATTTTAAACAATGCGCATACCTCCATGGATTTCATTAGCCTCTCCATTTCGGCTTCTTTAGTGGACTTTGCTACAAAGGGCTCTCCTGGAATCCTATCCTGAAGGTTATACATCGAAGCATTTGTGGATTTACCTCAAGTTAAGACGAGGAGGACTTAGTGGAAGCATACTTTTACAGTGACAGTAAAAGTTCTGCGAGATGCTAAAAATGAACATTCTATCAATGTTTAAGTAGTCAGTTCATATTATACAGTGATTTCGCTCAAGTTTGGGTTTTAAATTTATTTTTCCTAAAAGAAGGGAACTGGCGGCGGCTTATTTGCCAGAAGTTTGGTGGCTTCCTCTCTGGTTTCAACGCTCTTTCTATTGAACTACTGTAGATTGTATCTTATATCACTTAAGCCTCCCGCCTTCCTCAACTAATAACATTAGAATAATTTTATTATGTCAACATAGCATCGCTGCTAAACAGAACTCCTAATTCCCCAATCAAATACATTTATAATCTTTTAACATGAACGTGATATAGTTTATAAGATGGATTTTGTTTGTCATTCTACTAATCACTTGCAGTTCAAAGCAAAAAAAGTACCTAGTAATGAAGGCGACAAGCCAGCTAAATGACTGCTGGCAAAACCATCTTGCTAGTATCTGATTTTTACCTTTGGAACTGGTGGTGGCTCAGAACGGCATGCCTTTGTGAGGTCTTTACAGATGTAACTCACCAAAGAGTCAAGCTGAGGCTTGTTCTTATACAAATATTCTGCAACATCTGTATCCGAATAACCCAGAACCTGGAAAATCACATATCCAAGTGTTTAACTGCAAGAGTCAATTGATTGAGAAATGTGATTTGAGGTCTCAAATGCTTGGGAAATATAACTCAAGAATTCAGTATTTTTTCCAATCAATCAAGCAAGACAAACACGAGCATTACTCTATTAGTATCAGGAGATCATCCGAGCTACTATAGGAAATTTATCAAGGTTTAAGATAGTAGAAAATAACAGGTATACCTCTTATTGAATGCTTTCTTGATAGTTCACAGGTGTAAGAAGTCTACTGGAATCAAAGAAAACTAGGAAGGGAGAATTCAGAAAGTTGGGACGAGGGAAGAAGCATCGAGTGGGTCAAACTAGGTGACTAAATAGATTTATTTCAGGGGTGAACTTGCAGTTATAAAAAAATCTCATAAAATTTCAAAATTGTTCATTTCAAATCGCAGCCCTGCTGGATCCTCCCTTGAACACGAGGTTCCCCGATTTTTTTGTTTGAGAATATGCAATTCTAGATGAATCAACCACACATTTGTAGCAATAGAATTTCATATAACTAAAACCAGATACATCATGAAGCTAGAGCAACGGCTGCAATGCTCAAGTAGGACAATTTGGATTACAAAATCTCAGTCCACTAAGCAGCCAGATGAGGGAAAAAACAAATTTCTAAATGTTAAACATCTAGCGTGAGTAGAAGCCACCATCATTTTAGAATCCGTATCCTATCATTAAATAATTCAAGCATTGATCGCCACTTCCTCCAAAAAAGTCGAACTATTACAAACAATAAGCTAAAAACTCATTTGCAGAAGTTTATGTTCACAGGCAGATCAGTTTTTATGCCTAAAACATCAGATTCTAATGCATAGAGTTCTACTGTAGTCTGTAGCTACTAACTGGGAAAACGACAAATGTGTAGCAATCTCACCTCTTGACAAGCTCGCTCTATTGTTTTGCATTCAGAGTTGCACTGTCCTTCAGAATCTTGGTCAACAAGCTGAGTGCAAGAATATGTAAGCAAGCATCCTCATACGATTTAATACACAAAAACCAACACAGTTGTACGCTCATTTACCTCCAATTTATCTTTTTTCTCAACAATATCAATTTTGAGTATCCAGTCAGCTTCTTGCTTCTTCAAATTACAAACATTCTCCGCAATTTCGATAATCTGATACTCTGATATCTACTTCCAATACCATATAGCACTAAAAGTCACAATCAAATCAAGAAAACAAAAACAAACACACACACACACACAAAGCAATAAAAAGCACAGGAACCATAAACTTGATCAAACCATATAAAGCATGAACTGATAGGGATAATTGTGCCAGACGATAGAAACAGTATCTCTAATCATTTACTCGATAGAAAACCAAAACCCAACAAGAACCGAAAAAGAGAACTTGATCAAGCACTAAAAAAGGAAAAAACAGATACCAATCACACATTAATCAAATTAACACGGTAACGAATTCGAACAGAAACCCATATAACAAAATCACCTTTTTAGGAGAAATCTCAGCTTGTTTAGCTTGAACTTGGTGGTACAACTGCGATGCCAACTTCTCACAAACTTGGCATTTTATGTATGGGATGTCCTCTTTTCTTGCTACCCCCATCGGTTTCTTGGTGCAGTGGGATACAGGAATCCATGGGAGTACCAGTAATACTACGTAACACGAGAGAACTAGTAGTGCTTGATGGGATTTCGCCATAGTTACACACAAAGCACACAAGATGTTTGGTTTGATTACTATACTGAAAGATCTGCTAGCATAGTTTTGGGAATTTTGAAAAGGTTTTAGGTGTTACGTGTTCACCTGTTTCTGATTGGTTATTCGAAGCCACGTGGGCTTTACTTGACTTAAAAGACTGCAAAAACACCAAATCAACCTACCTTCCCACTTAGGACTGGACTTGGTAACCTATTAAGGATTGTAGGAGATACTGGATTTAATTTATCGAGCTAGGCTCTAACCCAATCAAAATCGAAAATAAATTGAATGGGATCAAAAAACAATTGTTTATATTCTTTTCTGACAATTAATTACGTAAAATTTGATGTAATATGAAAAATTTTTGTTTTTTTATTGACTACAATAAATTGTACTAATTAATTCTCGAGAGAAATAGAAATGTTATGTTCTGGTGTAATAATTTTTAAGGATATCAATTATCAAAATATAAAGAACTTATAATCTTTTCGAATGAAAAACAAATATCTCCAAATCATGTTTAGAAAGATTATCAAAACTCACTTGCAAACAGTCTAACAAGGAAACTTGCATGCTTGATATTTTCTTTTGGTGTATTGAGCATATGTATGTCATTGTCACACAGTATTGAAATTTATTGATTCTTCGTTCCATGCAGAGATAAGATTAAAAAAAGAAAGAAAAAAGAACCACTTTTGTTTTGAAATGAATGGATAAAAATCCAAAATCTCAAAAGCAAACCAAATCAAAACTGCAGCACAAAAGTTTCAACAATTTCAAACATAGTGATGTCTGTTGAGAATAAATCATTCATTCACATGAACGAGTCTATCATTGGTTTTGATATCCCAATCTTGAGATAAAATTAAGAATATAATCAAGTTTTTTTATTGTGGAGAAAGAAAAAACACGACACATAATTGAAGGTTACAAATCATCGATCAAAATCTTCATCCAAAATCACTATTTTGGTTTATCTTGAGTTTGTGAAAATAAGATGTAAAAGTAAAAGTGATCGTATTAACATTTGTAAACATCAGGCATGTATACTTCTTTGTAGTTTACAATTTCAAGTTGAAAAATTGTACAAGTCTTCAAAAGAGTGAAGTTAGCGCAACTGTGCAAGGTCATGGTTGTTTTAAACTTCTCAAATTCCAAATTTTGAACAATACATCTTAATTTTTTTTAACAATATTAAACTATTTTTTAAAATAAATCTGAACACGTATTTTATATAAAAAAAAATTAACAATCAATAAATTAAAATAACCATAAAACAAATAGTTCGATCGTGTTAAATGTAATGTATACACCGAAAATTGATTTTTTGGATCGAATTTTAGCCATAAAGGACTTGTTTCAGCTTATAGTTTCTTACTCTGCTTCTTGCGATCTAGTAAAGGGTGTAGCTTCGATTGCATCTGTTCTATGCAAGTCGCATTATTGTGTATCGTATTTATTAAATTTTGGGTAGTATTTTGATGATTTTTAATTTTTTTTTACAGAAAACCGTAGCTTAGTTTAAGACTTTAAGCTACGGTTCTTTGAAAAACCGTCGCTTTATATAGCGACGGTATTTCGAAAAATCGTCGCTTAATATAGCGAAAAACCGTCGCTTAATATAGCGACGGATTTTTCAAACACCGTCGCTTAGTATAGCGACGGTTTTTTAGAAACCGTCGTTTTAATTCAGCGACGGTTATGTAAAACCGTCGCTTCATATTAGCGACGATTGTATTTAATCCGTCGCTAAATTAGCGACGGACTTGTTCGGGAAGATGGCGACGGTTTTTGAAAAACCGTCGCTGCAAAATAGCGACGCGGCCTCCTGTTACGGTTTTCTAAACCGTCGCTTAACCCTTTTAGCGACGGTTTTGGCCGTCGCTAACCCACTTTTTTTTTTTTTGTAGTGATTGGGGTCCAAGAAAGCGAGAAAATTTAACAGAGAGATCAAAAGTCTCGTGGATTCAATTCTTGGATATCTTAATGTTTTCAGTGAAGGGTTGGATAATAAATTTGATTATTTGGAAAGTTTAATTTACCCAATTGAGGATTTAGTTAGTTTATGGATTCCATATAGTGGGGTGCAGAACCAAAACGTTGGTTATTTGAAAGCTTTTTTCCCACTCCTGGGCCCTGACATTGTTAAAAGAGTTAGAGTTGAAGGGTGTGGCATGATGGACCTTGCAGGGTTCGTGGTTGCTGAGGCTATTTTGTTAATGTTGTGCTTGAAAATACGAGAGGAGGGTTTTGGAGAGAAGACGCAGAATGAGCTCAAATATTGGCTCGTTGGTTCGATAACTGGATTTCAAAGCTTTGAAATACACGTATATGGTTTGTATAAAAGAATAGTACTTTCTAATGAAATTTGAGTTGTGACACCCCTCCTCAGGTTTACTCTCACGTGCTTGTGTGCAGTGCCTTGAATCTGTGGTTTGGCCGGTTCAGTAATGTATTAGGTTGCTGGAGTCCACAACCACTAACAGCTAATATCTATGGGTTTCCTGTAACATTTTTTTTAGGTCTCTTTTCAATTTATTGGATCGAGTTCTTGGATTTTTTCAACATTTGTAATTCCGATTAACTTGAAAGCCTTGCTAGTAGCTCATCTGATTTTTGTGTTATGTACATTGATGTTTATTCAAAGAAAAGATATTGAAACTTGATGAACTAACACAGTTTTTGTAGGTAAAGTAATTATCCGAATAAAGCATTACAAAACAATCATTTTTATTTATTATTCCTTTTGATTATCGATAGTTCGTGTTGTTGTGCTGTAGTTAAGGAAATTAATTTTCAAAAAATTGTTGCTTGCTAGACTAACAGTGTTTTTGGGGATAGTTTTATTTTGTCAATCACGTGTCGCATAAGGATACTTGATTTTTTGGAAGAATAACACCAGTTCTTTATGCTTGTGTTTGTAGGAAACCTGATGAGCTTGCTGCAGGAACCAGTGTTGTCTATAAACTGATCAGTTGTGGTTAGTTGGCTTGGCACATATCTGTCCTATAATCAGTTTTGTTAATATTAAAAGAAGCAAACATTATCGTGCGAGTTTTTTTTGTTGAGTAAAAAATTACTTTTTGCGTTTTCTGACAGCTGACCTCCAAATCTTGCCGACCTTTGCACATGGTACTTGAATTTGTTTCCTTCTGCCCAGTTCAACTTCTTATGTAGATTACTTTGTATTAACTTTCTGCAGAACCCCGAATATGAAGATGGTCTGAGGAAAGTATTGTTTGGGTTGAATATTCTTTCGTCAGTCCCGAAAGCTTGGGTCCGTTACCAGCCCAGCATGCAAAACGTATCGCCTTCACAAATTTGATGGTGGCTCATGAAGCCATTGAGTTTTTTCGGTATGGGATGAATGATATATCATTTTGTTCTCACAATTGTCATCAAGATCTAATCTTTAAGATGCTGGTTATTTCCACTTTTGCTGCAGGGCACGAGACCTGACCAAAGCTATTCCTTACTTGAATGCGGTTGCTATTTCTAGTTTGCCTTTGCAAATAATTAAATGGGTAGGGAGAGAGATAGGGAATGAATCCAGCGCCAGTGGACATAGTGGATCACCACCGAGATCGTTTCTGCGTAAGTAGTACATTTATGGCCGCTGCCCACTCACTTCAATCTTCAGAACAAGGAAGAAGAAAACGAAAAACGAAAAATGGCGAAGGGAGTAAGTCGGTGAAGTTTTCCAGATTTAACCTTTTGGACGATTCATCCTCTCTATCAGGTAAAAGGTCCAATGTTTCAAGAAATGACTATTCAAACAGTGATAGCTAGATAGAAGACTGTTATTTGGATTAACAAATATAATCAACTCCGACACAATGATCCCTTCTCCCCAACACCTCTAATTCTGGATGAAGAATTAAACATCCAAGACTTTTAAGCGTATCTTCTAAGTTTGAAAATCATGGCACACTTCTCAAGACTTACTTAAGTGTTCCTTAATTGACCGACCATCCTTGTAACAATCAATGACCATGACAATTTTTATTTATTTATTTTATTTTTTTGCATATCTTCAAAATAAAGAATCACGACTTTTTCATCGAAAAGAGAAAGGTGGTGTGTTGAAATAAATTTTGAACATTTAATGGATCAAAATCTCAAATCTAACAAGTTAACTCGAACGAGACAAACAATCTGATTTGAGGAATGATTTTAACAAATAGACCGTTTGAATTTTTCTAAAAACTTTTCGCAAGTTTGAAAAATTGAATCCATTTGAAACGTCTCGGCACATTTTCTCAAGAGTTGATGTGTACCTTAATATAAATTGGAAACTATGAGGAGAAACGCAAGTATATCTTCATCCACTTGAATTTTGGTGTAAAACGAAGACTTTCGGGCCCTTTAGTAATTAACTTGTAATAAACGCAAATAAGACCCACCGACTGTTGTAATTAAAAACAAAAATAAGTAATGTGGTAATCCGATTTACAACTTTTGTTGCGTTGAGTTGTCAGTTGGCATTCATACTCTGTAATCACTTTTAAAGCACATATATTTCTGGAAATGGGCATGAAGGGAAAGTGTTTTCTTGTGGCAGTTCCGTCATTAAATACTCTAATGGCATGTTTTGATCAAATTCGTTTATATAATTGCTTTTTATAAACTCAAAATGTGTCATATTTTTTATTTGCTTACATCACACTATATAAAATCTAGATTCATTAATATGGATTTCCACTTCCCATTCATTTTTCTAAAAATAAAACCGCCTAAACCATGCATTAAATGCTTACCTAAAAAAGCACAATCTAGAAACCTAATGGTATATATGACAATTCGTTTGAATTTTAGCAAAAAACCTTCAAAACGCATGGTGATCACCTCTAGTTCCATCCCATCTGCTATGTGCTATTCTTCTTCTCATGGGAGAAACTTTTTGTGGGCTCTGTACCTTCATCTATCTGCAACAGCTCCTCATTGAAATACATCAATATTGCAAAGTGTAATCTAAACAGGTTCCATCCCATCTGATATGTGCTCTTCTTCTTCTCAACTTAAATTCAATGGAAGCATACCAAAAGGGATTGGAAACTTAACAATGCTGCAAATGTTTTATATTGCCAATAACAAGTTGACAGGTAAAATAATCCCAATGTCACTGGAAACACTTCAATATCTCAAGTACTTTGATGTTTCTTTCAATAAATGGACTTTGTGGTGATTCTAAATATGGAGTTCCACCTTGTCATGAAAATACAATAATTGAATCGAAGACTCAAAAAAGTGATTCTTCGTCTTGCATTGGTTTTCTTAGGGATAGCAGCGCTACTTTTCGCCAACCTTGTCATATATTCTTGCGCGGTGCCGAAGGAGAAACAAGACAGAAACCACGACATATAGTTTCTTCAGTAATGCACCACCACGAGTGTATCAGGAACTTGTAAAGGTGACTGAAGGATTCAACGAGAATCATATACTTGGCACAGGAAGTTATGGTTCCGTCTACAAAGGGAGGATGGAGGAGATATGGAGGTGAAAGTGTTCAACTTGCATTCAGAAGGCCGATTCATGAAGAGTTTTGACACTGACTTCGAAGTCTTGCGCAGGCTTCGACACGGAAATCTCTGCAAAGTCTTTGGTAGTTGCTGAACGCAGACTTCAAGGCATTGGTTCTCGAATATATGCTTAATGGAAGCCTCGAGCAATGGCTATATTTGGAAAACAATTTCTTGAATATCGTGCAAAGAGCCAAAGACTAAACATAATGATAGATAGAGCATGTGCATTAGAATATGATCTACATCATGATTACTCAATACCTATAATTCATTGTGGTTTAAAGCCAAGCAATGCCCTCTCAGAATGATGGGAGTTAGCGTTAAGCTTACAAGGACGCTGGCCACATTAGGCTACATTGCATCCGGTAAACATGCCATTTTTCAGTCTAATCTTCTCCATCAATCATATTTTTCACTTTCACACGCTATAAATTTGATGAATATCTTGGTTTTTCGGGTCGGAAGGATTGGTATCAGTAAAATTATGATGTTTACAGCTACGGTATAATGGAAGTTTTTATGAGAACGAAGCCGAACTATACATAATTCGCTGGGGGTTTTAAGTCTTAGAATGGTGGGTAGATTTTAAGTTTATTATAATCATTTTTTAGTGATTTTTTATTTCCTGAATTTATAAAACCTCGAAATTTTTGTCGCTTAAAACAATTAAATGCCTAATATTCTTTCTTAATTGTGATTATTAACTCACAAATAAAACTAATGATTTTATCCCTAAAATCAATTGCTACTTTAATTTCCGTTTGATTCAAAAAAAAATTAATAATAAATATTGCTTAAAAATATATACATACATAATGAATGTGTGAAAATTTCAATTCATAAGCCAACAAATTTTTCCACAATCAATAAAGATATAACAAAATTGAATTGGAAAGATGCTAATTTTGGTAAATCGAGCAAAAAAATTAAAATCCATATAAATAGTTTTCCGTAACACAGAAGATTATTCTATTATATACTTAGAGTATTTTTACTACTATTATGTGGTTAATATTAACATTTAGATCATCAACATATAGATCATTAACATTTAAATCATCAACATATACATCAATTTCTATAAAAATTAAGAAACTTATATGATCCAATTATATTAGAACAGAGAAGAAACACTTTAAATATAACATAGACTAACTCGTAACACGAGGCATTTACACTTCTCGAGGTATGATAATATCCAAGTGGTTCTCCATTGAAAATTCTCTCAAGAAATATTAAATATTATTTGAATATGCACTTCAGTCATACTTTTTTTCATTAAAGAATATGTGAATTCACACCTCACAGTATAGTTTCAAATAAAAATGACACAGAATCATTGATCTGGAAATGGCCATACAGAGACCTGATCAGTTTTTCCTGCTTGCGATTTCATTATATAGTACTCTAGTGGCTTGTTTCGCCGTGCCGCTACACAGCATAATCACAGATGAATCTGCGCTTCTTGCATTCAAATCCGAACTCAGTTTAGACCCTTCCCATGTTTTGTCCCAAAATTGGTCCGATTCTCACCCGACATGCAAATGGATTGGAGTTACGTGCAGTTCTCGCCACCAAAGAGTGAGTGCTTTAGATATTTCCAACTTGGGACTTAGCGGAAATCTGCCGCCACAACTGGGAAACCTCTCGTTCCTAGTTTCTCTCAACTTGAGAAATAACAGTCTTCGTGGCCAACTTCCCGAAGAGTTGGCCCAGTTGCGCAGACTGAGATTCTTGGATTTTGGTTTCAACGACTTCAACGGCGACATCCCTTCTTGGTTTAATAACTTGGTAGAACTTCGGGTCTTGAATCTTCGAAACAATAGTTTTACTGGTTCGATCCCGAATTCCATCACGAATATATCCAAACTTGAAGCTATAGATGTCATTTAATCCTTTACAGGGAAGAATTCCAGAAGCAATAGGAGGTTTATTTAACTTGAAAAAATTGCTATTACAATTTAACGGTCTCACCGGTGTTATACCACAGTCGGTTTTCAACATATCCACCATGGAAACACTTGCTTTTTCAGGGAATAGTTTCTCTGGTAGTCTCCCAGAAGGGATGTGCCGCGGCCTATCGAATCTGAAATGGCTTTCACTGGCTTCAAATGAGTTGGAAGGCCCAATACCGCCAAACATTTCTGAATGTTCACAGCTTAGTCCTCTTGCCTTGTCGCATAATACGTTTACTGGCACCATACCACGAGAAATTGGAAACTTAAGAGCCCTTGAAACATTGTATCTTGTTTCAAATCATTTAACAGGTATATGTTTTATTCCCTACAAAACTTAACGCAAAAAAGTTTGTGGATTTCATTTGAATGGATAAACATGACAACTTTCTGAATACAGCTAAGGTGTCAAAACTCTACATGTTTGTATAAGCTAGTTTGTCGTCTCTTGGGACGCGTCAAAGTTTATCAGAACATGGTTCCTAAGATTATCAAACAAGGTCCCATAAGATTCATGATTCTCGTATAGCTTGAGTCTCTGGAACCACAAGAATCCAACTCAAAATCTTTCAAAGACGATTTTGAAGAGAGTTTCGCTAAATTCGTAATCAAGCTGTGTTCAGAAATCATAACCTGAGTTTCAGCCCCGAACATTGCTCATTAACATAGGATTATAATGTAAATGTGTGTTTTTATATTTTCTTTTTAATCATTTCGAAATGATATCAAGTCCTTAAAAAGTTTATCTTCTTTGACAGGTGAAATCCCAGAAGATTTAGGTAACCTCGACAAGTTAAAGGAGCTATGAATGGGAAATAACTTTCTTGTGGGCTCTATACCTTCAACTATCTTCAACATTTCCTCATTGCAATACATAGATATTTCAGATTGTAATCTAACAGGTCCCTCTCCTTCTCATCTATCTTCAGTGTCTCCTCATTGCAATACATTGATATTACGGACTCTAATCTAACAGGCCCCTTTCCGTCTGGTATGTGCTCCTCTTCTTCTCAACTCGAAAGCGATTTCTTCCATGTGAATGAAATAGTTGGACATCTCCCAGAAAGCATCGGCGAATGCTCAAAAATTCAGATTTTGTCATTGTCTTTTAACAACATAACTGGAAACATACCAAAAGGGATCGGAAACTTAACAATGATGCAAAATCTGTATCTTGGCTATAACAAATTGACAGGTATACTATTTTTGATGAGATTCTTGCTTGTGAATCCGAGAAATTTATGCTTAAATGTTTTTTTTTTCAGGCATAATTCCAGAACAAATAGGCAAGCTTTACAATTTGGAGGTCTTGTCATTGGAAATCAATAACTTAACAGGTTATATCCCGGAAAAAATCTTCAACATCTCAACATTAAGCTTGATCAGTGTTTCGTTCAATCAATTTTCGGGTTACCTTCCGTCGCTTTTGAGTTATGGGCTACCAAATCTTCAAAAACTCTACCTCAACGACAATTTGTTCTTTGGAGAAATCCCCGAGTCTATCTCGAATTTTTCTAGTCTCAAGTTCATCACCTTTGCTTACAACAATCTGAACGGACAAATTCCCAACTCCATTGGGAAGTTGAATCTTTTGGAAAGTTTACATTTAGATGATAACAATTTTGTTAGTGAAACATCAAAACTAAGCTTCATTACTCCATTGCAAAATTGCAGCTATCTAAGAAAATTAAGTTTCGGATTAAATCCTTTCAATGGAATTCTTCCAGTTTCCGTTGGGAATTTGTCGACTTCCGTTCAATCTTTTGGAGCTGACAAGTGTGGTTTCCGAGGCAGCATTCCCGAGGAATTTGGGGATCTTGAAAATTTGGTTTTTTTAACTCTTGACTTGAATGAACTAATGGGAGCTATTCCAAATACTGTGGGAAACTTGAAAAAGCTTCAAGGATTAGCTCTTTCCGGCAACAAAATAAGTGGATCTATTCCGAATAGTCTCTGTTCTTTACAAAATTTGAATAGGCTGCTGCTTCAGCAAAATCAAATAAGTGGTTCTATCCCTGAATGCGTAGAAAATCTTACTTCGATAAGGGAAATAAACTTGGGCAACAACAGATTAAATCCTGTCATACCTACAAGCTTATGGAAACTCGATTATCTTGTCATGTTGGGTCTGTCTTCAAATCTTCTAACGGGTTTCTGCCTTCAGATATCAGAAATCTGAAGATTCTAACTGCTCTTGATTTGTCAGAAAATCAACTCACAGGCGTCATTCCTAGCTCCATTGGAGACTTAGAAAGTGTTGTCAATATTTCTTTGGCACGAAACGGATTTCAAGGATCGATTCCCGAGTCAAGAGGTAAGTTACTGGGTTTGGAGATGCTAGATCTTTCACACAACAATCTTTCTGGAAGCATCCCATTGTCGCTAGAAGAACTTCGGTTTCTCAAATACTTGGATGTTTCTTTCAACGAGTTAAGCGTCCCGTCCCTACTGGTGGCCCCTTTAAATCCCTTTCGAGTCAGTTCTTCATGTCTAATGGAGGACTTTGTGGCGATCCTAAATATGGAGTTCCACCCTGTCATGAAAATACAGTAGCTAAGTCCAAGAGGAAAAAAGTGATTCTTCGTGCAGCGTACATTTTCTTGGGAATTTCAGTGCTAGTTTCTGCCATAATCTTGTCATTTATACTTGCAAGGAACCGCAAGAAAAACGAGGTAGAAACTTTGACGGAAAGTTCATTTAATACTGCACCATCACGAATCCCGTATCACGAACTTGTAAAGGCGACTGAAGGGTACAACGAGAGCCATTTACTTGGCACAGGAAGTTACGGTTCTGTCTACAAAGGGAGGCTTCAAAATGGAGAGGATGTTGCGGTAAAAGTGTTCAACTCGCAGTCAGAAGGCGAATTCAAGAGTTTTGACACTGAATGTGAAGTCCTACGGAGGCTTCGTCATAGAAATCTTTGCAAAGTCATTGGTAGTTGCTCAATGGAAGACTTCAAGGCATTGGTTCTTGAATAAATGCCAAATGGAAACCTCGATAGGTGGCTATATTCGGAAAACAACTTCTTGAATATCTCGCAGAGACTAAACATAATGATAGATGTAGCATGTGCATTAGACTATCTACACCATGATTACTCAATACCTATAGTTCATTGTGATTTAAAGCCAAGCAATGTGCTCTTAGATGGCGATATGGTTGCCCATTTGAGCGATTTTGGAATCGCTAAGCTATTAAGCGATGGAGTTAGCATTACGCTCACAAGGACCCTCGCCACATTTGGCTACATAGCCCCAGGTAAACATGCCAAGTTTCATTCCAATATTCTCCATCAATCCCATTTTATACTTTCACTTACTATATCTTTGATGAACTTCTTTGTTTTTTCTTATCTTATAGAATATGGTTCCGGAGGATTGGTGTCTGTGAGATGCGATGTTTATAGCTATGGCATAATGTTGATGGAAGTTTTCACAAGAATGAAGCCGAACGATATAAAATTCACAGGAGATTTAAGCCTAAGGAGGTTGGTGAATGGATCTATGCCAAATGCGATCATGCAAGTTATAGATTCAGAACTGTTGAGAGCTGATGAAAAATATTTCAGTGAAAAATTGGAATGTTTACTTTCAATAATGGAGATAGGTTTAAAATGTTCCACGGAGAATCCTAACGAGAGGACAATAAGCATGAAATATGTTGTTGTAGCATTAAAGAAGATCATGTCCCATCTCCTTCAATTTTTTCCCAAGTAGGCAATGTTTGAATTTTGAATTTTATATATGTTCTGTGAAATAAAAATGGTGTTATCCCTAGCTCATTTACTTTTTATTAGTTAGGTTTTGCTTTTATCTGATGCATGATAAGTTGATTATAATATTTATTATTATTTTTATTACTAAATAATCTCAAAGTAATTAACGTGGATCAGCATGCAGATCAAATTCAGATGTAAATAAACTTATACGATGATTTTGCTAATTTTATGAGCAAACAAGAAATGAAAGTTTATTATATGTTAATGTGCAATATAAGTTTTTTCGTCAAGAAAAAGAAATTTATTCAAAAAATGTTCTAACTCCGACGATAGCATGCATGTACATATAATTAGATATTGCTAGAAGATCGTGGTACACGCAATGAGTTTGGTTCGTAGAAAAACGAAGAATGAAGTATTTAAAAAAAAAATGAGAGTTATCATTTTTTGAAATTGAAATAGTATAAGAGAAAATAAGATGCAAAGATAAATATGGAATATTAAAAGTTTAACCAACGTATCAAAAATTAGTTAATATAAGAGTTTAACTCTAATTAAAACTAAAAAGCAGTTTGATATACGAACTATTAATAAATTGATACACAACTATTGTGAATGAATTAATTGGCACATGATCAGACTAAAAAATCAATTTTTTTCTTAACCTAAATTGCTTTTAAGTCTAATTTGGTAACTAAGATAATTGATTTAATTTTGGAAAAAAGAAATAGTTTAATCTGAAAATTAAAACAACATCAGTTCTGGAAATTGAAAATAATTAATTCTATGACTTTTTTGGGAAGTTGGATACTCGATAATTTTGGGAAGTTGGATACTCGNATATGGACAAGCAATCCAATTTAACAAATAGACCGTTCGAATTTTTCTTTTTAAAAAAATCATAATTATTGTGTTCCATAATTGACCATGGAACACAATAAATTATGAATTTTTTTGTAGAAAAATTCAAACAGACTATTTGTTAAATTGGATTGAATGTATATATGAAACTAAATATATAACTAATTAAGTGTTGTCGACAACTTAATTACTACGGAAGCAGAAGATTATAATAAAATTAGGAGAGAAGTACTTAATTTTTGGTTTTATAATATTGAGCTTTTAGATCATTTGAACATTACATATTTTTATAATATATTGAGTTGTCAATTCAAAATTCTCTTTCGATTATAAATTATTATTTAGAAAAGAAATTAGATATCAAATGGTAACGTGTGACCCCAATCATCTGATATATATATACTTCAGTGACATCGCGAGATTCCAAGCTGTGGGATCACTTTTAAAATGGCTATATTTCTGGAAATAGGCATGAAGAGATTGTTTTTTCTTGTGAATACTCTAATGGCATGTTTGGCCATGGCGTTAACCAACATAACCACTGATCAATCTGCGCTTCTTGTTTTCAAATACGAACTCGGTTTAGACTCTTCTCATGTTTTGTCTCAAAACTGGTCCGATTCTTTCCCAACATGCAAATGGATTGGAGTTACGTGCGGTTCTCGCCACCAAAGAGTGATTGCTTTAGATCTTTCGGACATGGGACTTGATGGATATCTGCCGTCACAAGTGGGAAACCTCTCGTTTTTAGTTTCACTCAACTTGAGTGGTAACAGTTTTCATGGCCAAATTCCCAAAGAGTTGGCCCAGTTGCATAGACTGAGATTCTTGGATTTTCGGTTCAATGGCTTCGAAGGTGACATCCCTTCTTGGTTTGGAATCTTCGTTGAACTTCGTTTCTTGAATCTTCGGAACAATAGTTTTACTGGTTCTATCCCGAGTTCCGTCACAAATATGTCCAAGCTCGAAGTTTTGGATTTATCATATAATCCTTTACAGGGAAACATACCAGAAGCGATTGGAAGTTTGTTTCACTTGAAGGAATTGCTATTACAGTTCAACAATCTTAATGGAGTTATACCGGCTTCGGTTTTCAACAAATCAGCAATGGAAAAGCTTACTTTCGCCGGGAATAGTTTGTCTGGTAATCTCCCGGAAGGAATGTGTCACGGCCTCTCGAATCTGAAACAGTTGTCTCTATCTTCGAATGAGTTGGAAGGTCCAATACCGCCAAATATTTCTGAATGTTCCAACCTCAGTATTCTCTCCTTGTCATTCAATAAATTTAGTGGCTCCATACCGAGAGAAATTGGAAACTCGAGGGCACTTGAAATATTGTATCTTCGCTCCAACCATTTTACAGGTACGTGTTTTGTTTTTGAACAAAAAAATTCAGTTAAAGTTTCACTATGGTGAGTTAAACTGGACCTTTGTAACTACCTTTCTAACTACACCTACCTAAGGTGTTATATCCTATACGTTTGCATAAGCTTTTCGTCTCTTGGGGCATAAAATTTATTGAGAACCAGCCTTCTAATTAGGTTTCTATTCCTCCATAGGTGCAACCTCTGGAACCACAATAATTCTAAGTTACAGGGAATTCCAACTCGACATCTTTTGGCAGTAATTTTCAAGAGAGTTTCTCTAGATTTATTAGCTCTGTTCAGAGGTTACATTACCTGAGTTTCTGCTCAAGATCTTGGTCATTAATTAACATAGGCCAATTATGTAAATACGTATGCTATTTTGTTTTATATTATTAACGGTCTTTTGGAATGGTATCAAGTCCTTATGAAGTTTAGCTCTTTTGACAGGTGAAATCCCCGAAGAGTTGGGTAACCTTGGAAAATTGAAAGAGTTAGTAACGCAAGATAACTTTCTTGTGGGCTCTATACCTTCATCTATTTTCAACATTTCCTCATTACAATATGTTAATCTCGCAAACTGTAATCTAACCGGTCCCTTTCCGTCTGCTATGTGCTCTTCTCCTTCCCAACTTGAAAGGGTTTATTTCTATGACAATGAAATAGTAGGTCAGCTCCCAGAAAGCATCGGCGAATGCTCAAAACTTCGGATTTTGTCATTGTCCGACAACTACATAAATGGAAGCATACCAAAAGGAATTGGAAACTTAACAATGCTGCAAATGTTGTATATTGCCAATAACAAATTGATAGGTATAATATTTATTGAATTAGTAGCTCGTGAATCCGAGAAAGTGATATTAAAATGTTGTTTTTCAGGCACAATTCCAGAAGAAACAGGCAATCTTTACAATTTGGAGGTCTTTAACTTGGAACACAATCACTTAACCAATAATATCCCAGAAAAGATCTTCAACATCTCGTCATTAAGAAAGATAGTTGTTCAATGGAATCAACTTTCAGGTTACCTTCCATTGATTTTGAGCTATGGGCTACCTAACCTACAAGAACTCATCCTCGGTCACAATTTTTTCTATGGTGAAATCACTGATTCTATCTCGAATTCATCTAAACTCGCATTCATTAGCTTCTCTTCCAACAATCTCAGTGGACAAATTCCCAACTCTCTAGGAAAGTTGAATTTCTTGCAAGTGTTGGACCTGCAAAAGAACAACTTTGTTAGTGAAACAACATACCTAAGCTTCATCAATCCTTTGAAAAACTGCAGTTATCTAAGATATTTAGTTTTAGGTGATAATCCTTTCAATGGAATTCTTCCAGTTTCTATCGGGAATCTGTCGACTTCTCTTCAATTTTTTTATGCTTACAGATGTGGTCTTTGGGGCAGCATTCCTGAGGCATTTGGAAACCTTGAAAATTTGGTTACCTTAAGTCTGTTCGGTAATGAACTCACTGGAGCTATTCCTAACACTTTGGTGAACTTGAAAAAACTTCAAGGATTAGGCCTTCTGGACAACAAAATAAGTGGATCTATTCCTAATTTTCTCTGTAGATTAGAGAATTTGAACGGAATACGGCTTGAGCAAAATCAATTCACAGGTTCTATCCCTGATTGCATAGGAAATCTTACTTCTCTACGAGAAGTTAACTTGGGGAACAATAGATTAACTTCTGTCATACCCGCAAGCCTATGGAAACTCAATGATCTTCTCCAGTTGAATTTGACTTCAAATCTTTTGACTGGTTCTCTGCCTTCAGATATGAAAAATCTCAAGGTTGCAAATGTTCTCGATTTGTCAGGAAATCAACTCTCAAGCATCATTCCTAGCTCCATTGGAGGCTTAGAAGGCATTATAACTCTTTCTTTGGCACGAAACAGATTTCAAGGAACTATTCCCGAGTCAATAAGGAAGTTAGTTAGTTTGGAGTCGCTAGATCTTTCACACAACAATCTTTCTGGAACCATACCAGCGTCACTAGAAGCACTTCAGCATCTCAAGTACTTTGATGTTTCTTTTAACGAGTTAAGTGGTCCGATCCCTGCTGGTGGCCTCTTTAAGTCCCTTTCGAGCCAATTCTTTATGTCTAATAAAGGACTTTGTGGTGATCCTAAATATGGAGTTCCACCTTGTCACGAAAATACAGAAGTTGAGTCGAACCGGAAAAAATTGATTCTTCGTGTAGTATACAATTTTTTTGGGGATTTCAGCGCTAGTTCTTGGCATAACGTCGTTGTATATGGTAGCAAGGTATCGCAAGAAAAAAAATTTAGTAACTTTGATAGAAAGTTCAGTTAATACTGCACCATCACGAGTCCCATATCACGAACTTGTAAAGGCAACTGAAGGGTACAGCGAGAGCCATTTAATTGGCACAGGAAGTTATGGTTCTGTCTACAAAGGGAGGCTTCAAAATGGAGAGGATGTGGCAGTAAAAGTGTTCAACTTGCAGTCAGAAGGCGGATTCAAGAGTTTTGATACTGAATGTGAAGTCCTGCGCAGGCTTCGTCATCGAAATCTTTGCAAAGTCATTAGTAGTTGCTCAAATGAAGACTTCAAAGCATTGGTTCTCGAATATATGCCAAATGGAAGCCTCGAACAGTGGCTATATTCGGAAAACTAGTTCTTGGATATTGTTCAAAGACTAAACATAATGATAGATGTAGCATGCGCACTAGAATATCTACACCATGGTTACTCAATACCTATAGTTCACTGTGATTTAAAGCCAAGCAATGTGCTATTGGATGATGATATGGTTGCCCATTTGAGCGATTTTGGAGTCGCTAAGCTATTAAGCGATGGAGTCAGTATCACGCTCACAACGACCCTAGCCACATTAGGCTACATTGCACCAGGTAAACATGCCCTTTTTCACTCCAATACTTCATCAATCACAATTTTTTAACTCTCACTTGTCATTTGGTGAACTTCTTTGTTTTCTTCGGTCTCCTAGAATATGGTTCAGAAGGGTTGGTATCCGTGAGATGCGATGTTTACAGCTATGGTATAACGTTGATGGAAGTTTTTACAAAAACGAAGCCGGACGATGCAAAATTTACTGGAGATTTAAGCCTAAGGAGGTGGGTGAATGATTCTGTGCCTAATGCAATTATACAAGTTATAGATTTAGAATTGTTGAGAGCCGATGAAAAACATTTCAATGAAAAACTGCAATGCTTGGTCTCGATAATGAAGATAGCTTTACAATGTTCCATGGAGAATCCTAGAGAAAGAATAATTAGCATGAAATCTGTTGTTGTTGAATTGAAGAAGATCATTTCTCAGCTCCTGCATTATTGTCCACAAATAGGCGGTGTTTGAATGAAATGTACTCATATTCTATGAAATTAAAGTTATTTGGTTTTTGATAATAATATTTTACTTTTATTAGATATAATGTAAGTTGTATATATATATATATATATATATATATGTATGTATGTATGTATATATTATTGCTTTTTAATTCATAAACTAAATAACCTTTGGCTTGAAATTAAAATTATTTGGTTTCGAGTTCCATTTTCAATCAGACAAAGGGAAAAGACTAACAAAATTCTTTATTAATCAACAAAATTTCGATTATCGCACTATAAAATCTTTAAAAAAAATTCATATACTATCTGTAAGGATTATTTTATCCGACAGATATCAATAAATAATGAAAATATCAGAATAGGAGTAAAAGTAGTAAATTTGTGTTTTGTCAGAATTAAATGTTGTGCCAGATGTTACAACATCTCGAACATCTTCATGCAGCGGAAACTTTTTATAACACAAATTGACTTGAAATAAATCGATGAACAAAATTAAATATGCACAAGTATTTGTTCAAATATGCACAAGTATAAATACTTGTGCGGTGCCTTATGGCAAATATTAATCACTAGAAAACCAAATCGTTTACACAAAAACCTATCACTAGTGATTATGACAAAAATCAATTTTCTCAACAAGTCGAGAAAATAAAGCTTTCTAAAAACAACCAATAATATTAAAACATGAATAAGAAAGCAAAAGAAACGCCAGCGAAAACTAGAGTCACAGAAACACTCTTCAGCCAACTTCGTCACGGATGTTGTCTGCAGATGTTCTCAACACTCAAGTCAACACTTGCTATCGGCAGTCTTCAAGGCAGCAGCAACGTTGACAGTGTTTTCCTCTGAGATTCAGAACGTGCAAAGTGCGTGTATTATGTTGAGTAGAAGACGGCCAACCCTACAAAGTCCTTGGTCTTCCTTTTTATAGATTAGAGTCTTATCACATAAGGAAACCTATTAAACAAGGGAAGATAAGAGTTTGACTCTATTTAAACATTGATATCATATCTCATCAAATCATTAACATAAATATAATATCTCAATAAGCCAACAATATGCTTAAATATATTTGCACAATTATCTCATTATCTTAAGAAAGGCAAAATCACATAATATTATCATACTCAATTTAAATCAATAAAGAAAGATATAGTTAGAGAAATAATTTAATTCTATAATTCTATCAAACTCGACAATATTATTTCCCTTCACTATCTATCACAGTAAAAAAAACCCGTCAAAAAATATTTACTCAAATTATGTCCTTTTTATATCATTTTTACTTTTTAGGTACCTTATTTTAATAAAAAAAAAAAAAAGAAGATACGTCACGAAGCGCTAGATAGTAATAGACAAATTGATTTATTATGTTTAGCCATGTGGGCGCCGTAAATCATGGTCAATACAAATTCAGATGATCATTTATTGTGCAAGAAAGACTATTAATTTTTATTTAACTGTTCACCTTCGGACATTTTTGTATTTTATTTATATATTATATTATATATATACACACACTGTTGAATGCAATTTAATCACACCTACCAATAATTGTGATAACGACCATTATATATTGGTCAGTTTGATACAAGCTAGCTGATAGTTGGCACATTCTCGATAAGTATATATGTATAGTTACGTTCATTTATAAGCCTCAACTGCGGGGGTGTAATTTGTATCAGAACAGTATGGGCAGTATCAGCTGAAAAGAATTATTTTAAATGATTTTATTAATATTTTTATTTCCTGTAAAAAAAAAATTAATTAAAAATAATAAAAATACTAAATTCGCCACTAGAAAATATGATTTTAATTTTGTCCATATAATTATGAAATAATATTGTAAGCAGCAAATAATTTTATATATCGTTCCTAACGTGATAAGTTTTTTTTCGAAGATTTGATATTTTTTTATTTCATTAACGATTCCTAAATTAATTTAACATTCAAAATTGTTCGAACTTTTGTTGTTGAGGTTAATCCATAATATAGGGGATAGCTACAGACGCAGAAAACTGCCACATTAGGGTTGTAAACCAAGTCTGCTCATGTGGCTGTCATGAATCAATTGTCTTTGGGTAAAACTAGCATGAGAAAAGCAATGTGACTAGGCAAGTTTTTATGAGTTTAAGTTGGTGAAGTTAAACCTAATTTGTCCGGGAAAATATATTTTAATAGATAAGACTAATATATGTTGGAGACAACACCAAAAACAAGGAAATGATAAGACTGATATTTAAGTTGACATGAGACATCACTAACAATAATACATGTTCTTCCGAGGATTCATGAATCTAACTGTCTGACTCAGCGACAGTCAAGTAAATACAGCTCGATCGTATTTTTAATATATACGAGGCTGCGCTCCAAAAATACATAAAGAAATAAATTTAGGGGAAAAAGAGTTCACTTTCATAATTGCTATGAAACGAATCATTGACCTGTAAATTAATGGGATATTATATATTAGTTAACAGAATAGAAATAGATATTGTTTCTGAGTTTTTGACGAGCCGTGGGACAGGAAAATTAGTGGACTCAAAGCTGAGAGTAAAAGAATAAATATTTATATAAATCGGACAAGTTCGCGAGTCATCAATCACATGCTATGGCCCATTGTGGGATACGGAAGTTCATTAATACAAGATAATATAAGCGACTCTTAGTTGTCACTCTCTTCAGGTAATCATTATGTTCATTTTATATGATAAAATATCATATAACTTTAATTACATAACAGAGAGTAGTAATCAAAATATTCAGATCAAATACAATTCATAACATTGAACATAAAACTAGCAATTTAAACTATATAATAACAAACAAATAAATAAATAATATGAACTCAAGTACTACTCAACATTATTTGAGCTTCACGTGAAATAGTTCCTAAATTAGTCGGACTTGCTCCATCTCCATCAAAACTAAGCTCATTCACAAGCGGCACAACCTATTGCATGGTTTTTACGAAGTTGGATTGTGATATTATAACAAGCTATATACATTTTCGGTAAAACAGTAATTGTTCAATCTTATTATTAGTATTGGAACTAAGGTTGCATCTTGGATTCTCATAACACTCAAGATATTATAATTATTAGAATTGAGATTGTAAGAGAACCACTACAAATATCTTTACCCGAAAAACAGATAAAATAAACATCGAAACTGATACACACTTTAAAAAATTTGAATGACATAATTATTATACATTATAAAACAACAACCACTCCATAACTTTTTTTTTATTACAAAATATAGCAACATGAATGATAAATATAATAGTTTTGGAGAGGTGTCACTATATAAAAAAAACATATCAAGGACAAGAAAAGGGTTACTAATCATGGTCCACGAGAGATTTCTGATGCATTGAGAATCCATGAATGAGAAGTTGCCTTTCAACCATCTTTTATCATTATTCGTTCTTCCATTTCTTCTTCCTCATCATTTACAGTTAACTCCGATCCTTCAATGGCTACCATTCCTCCATTCTTCTCCAACTTCCTCTCGTTCTTCATCCTCCTCCTCCATCTCGGCTGCTTCTTCACTGCCTCCCGCCGCCACCAGCGACGCAGCGGCCACAACCACCTCTTCTCCCCACCTTCCTCCTTATTCAACTTCAAGAAGAGACTAACCCCGCCGGCTAAAAACATCGCTTCTCTCCTCAGACGCCTCTTTTTCTTCCCTTCTTGCTCCTCTGATCCGATACCTCATCCTTCCTCCATCCCATCTCCTTCTTCCTCCACAAGATCCTTACGTTTGAATCCTCCGTCCATTGTCTTCCCCACGGAAGAGAATAACAGCGATAATCCTTCATTCTTGCCCACTGATGATATCTTCCCATGTTCCATATGCGGCGAAATCTTCCAGAAGTTGGCTTTTCTTGAACAGCACCAGTCTGCGAAACACGCAGTTTCGGAGCTCGTCGATGGCGAGAACATCGTCCGGATCATATTCAAAATGGGTTGGCCGGAGAAAGAAAGACACCTAACCATCCACCGGATCCTGAAAATTCACAACAGCTCAAAGATCCTAACTCAGTTTGAAGAATACAGAGA
Organism: Primulina huaijiensis; assembly: GCF_012295235.1. Taxonomy (NCBI): domain Eukaryota; kingdom Viridiplantae; phylum Streptophyta; class Magnoliopsida; order Lamiales; family Gesneriaceae; genus Primulina; species Primulina huaijiensis. The sequence goes on from NC_133307.1 coordinate 29,342,135, forward strand.
GATCATGAAGTCAAAAGCAGCGGCCAAGATCAAGCCATCGAGGGATGAAAGATGCATCGCAGATGGAAATGAACTATTAAGATTTCATTGCACCACTTTCATGTGTGAATTATCGGATTCAGCCATCTGTAATCACCCGTACTGCTGCGTCTGCGGGATTATCAGGTCCGGATTCTCTTCGAAGATAGATGGAATCTCCACGTTCCCGACAAGCTGGACGGCACACGTAGTGATACCGGAGGACATCGAGGAGGAGTTCGGGTTCATGAACGTGAAACGGGCCATGCTCGTTTGTCGGGTCGTGGCGGGCCGGATCGGGTGCGAACCGGGCATCGTGAACAAGGAGGATGCCGGGTTCGATTCGTTGGTGGGTCGGGGCAGCGGAGGGTTCGAGGAGGAGCTGTTGGTGTTTAATCCAAGGGCTGTGCTTCCTTGCTTCGTGATTGTGTACACTGTATGATTAATTTCGAGTGTGACGTGGCGTAATATCTGCCGTTGATATCAATTACAAATGCGCAATTTAACATTGACGTGTTCTTGTTTTTCTTGTTTAATTAATTTAAAAAAATTAATGATACGTTCATTTCATATTATTTAATTTAATTATTTTGTAATAGCAAGATGGGGGAAAATGGATAATTCATAAACAAACTTTATATTTGAGTGTTGGTCATATAACTGAAAATTGTTTTGATCCTCATATGACATGATATAATAGTATTGAAATATAGGACCATAGAATGAATTTTCATGTGGAGGGGTGATATATAGGTCCATCAAAGATTACACAAAAACTCTTATGAAACTGTATTACGGGTCAATTTTGTGAAACAAATATCCAACCCGATCAGACTCATAAAAAATATTATTTATTATGTCAAAATATTACTTTTATTTATAGATATAGATCACGTCAATCCGTTTCAAGAATATAAATCTATAATATCATCTCATAAGAAACTTTACTTTAAAGATTATCGGTAAAAGAAAAACATGTAAGATACATAAATAAACGAAGGCTTAGAATGACTAAATTTAGTTTTGTAATACTTGATTATTTATACTTACAAAGAAATATTTTATACAAAAGATTTTATTGTAACGAGAAACCATATCTAGAATGTTATAGCATCTCAAGAAGTCATATACACATTACTCAAAAAGTCATTGAAACTGTCAAATGTGTTTTTTCCTCGCTCGATGAGAACCTACCCGTAACACATAAGCTGTTATATCATCGAAGTCGATCTAAACTGCTTATGGCTTCGGATGCTCTGGGCAGTCATTGACGATGATGTCTATCAAGAATTTCAAGCCAAAATTTTATGAGGTATCAATGATATTAATTATTTTTCAACCTAAATTAGTTTGGAAAAAAGTTGTGTCCTCAACCATATGGTGATATTTGGCGTGGACTGTGGGGGTCGGTCTAAATTAAAGTAGGAAATGAAGTGGTGAATTGAGACCTTTTTGCTTTATTGCCCTACTATATTACAGGTGATTTACGTTAAAGCCAATTATTACGTTATTTTATAATGATAGAGACCCCATTTTTTCCCCATCTGTCGCCGTTGAGTACTTAAATCCCTCACTATTACGGTTAAACGTAACTTTTTTTACTTGGATATAAAAAAATAATGGTAAAATCAAGTGAAATACATCTGGCCACTATGGTAATAAAAAAGCAGCTAAGAATGATAAAAACTGGTTAATTATTTTTGTTGTTGGGAGCAAAAATAATTTTAATCCCTCTTGTTTGTAACGTACCAAAAGATCCGTCGACTTATTAATCACGGTCCACATAAGCATTTAATCCTCGATAAGCATTTTACTTATTGGCGACCAACTGATATGTCCAATGGCGAGGATTAAAAAAAACCTTAAATTAGGTTTTTTTTTAGCACATACCTATCAAAAGACCAATATGGTGAAGTTACACATATTTAAACGGACAAACGGCTTATCAAGTAACCTGAAGGTTGCTTCAAGTGTACATCCAACCATCTATGTTTATTTTTACACGCGAAGTCTATGATTTGCTGTGAAACCCACATTTGAGAACGAATAAAGACTACTGGATACAACCTAAGTATAATCTCTTAAAGATGATAGCTCGTTAACTGTTATTTTACCTATTTTTTGAGTTATCATGACTTTTGAGCAAGTAATAAGTTTTTTTTAAAAAAAAAAACATAAAACGTGTCTATAATTAGGTCGTGGAAGCATATAAAGTTTTCTATAAAATGGTTTCCATAGTGAGGACATTCCAACAAACCATGATTTGGGATGAATCAAGTTTCACGCTGTAACTTTTTATCCCAATAATCCTCGTGAGTCCTGACATGCCCCATTCAGCATAATTGCACTTCAATTTGGTTTGCAGACACCCAAAAGTTGGGGAACCAATTAATTACAACAAGCGCTCTGATATGGACAAGCAAGAAGGACCAACAACAACCCAAGCCCAAAAATAAGGACCAGCCCAAATAACAAATCCACGTGCAAGCAAACGTGTGACGGAATAAAATTGAGTATATTTTCTTCCATCCGGAAAAAAACGAAACAATTTAATTTTTAGATTTTTTTTTAAAAAAAGCACTTTTAAAAAATCGACTGAACATCTGCACACGGGCTAGTTACAGATACAACCATCATCTACATAATATTTTTTTTTAACATCCAAGTAGTTAGTTCTTAATTTTCTTAAAAGCCACATTAACATATTTAATGCTGATCCTGTCGTATGGAACTCCATGGAGCAATTTACAGTCAATTCCATTATGGAATAAGCAATTCAACAGGAGCCTTTAATTTAACCCAACTCTTTAGGTTCATTTCTTGGCCAAATCTTTTATCACTATAGGCTTCATTCTTGTAAAAACTTCCATCAACGAAATGCCGTAGCTGATCGCTTCGAAAATAAATCGAAAATCGCTAGGTAACGGGGCGAACAACAGTTTATAGTGTGTTTTACCTGGTGCAATGTAACTCATTGTCGCTATTGTCATTGTCTGTATGGTGCTTTCTCCATCCCCTAGTAGTTTTGCAATGCTAAAATCACACAAATGTGCAACCATATGTTCGTCTAGCAGTATGTTACTCGGCTTTAAGTCGCGCAGAATTATAGGTACGGGACAATCATGGTGGAGATATTCCAAGGCACTGGCTGCATCTATCATTATGCTGATTCTATCAATCAAATCTAGGAACATGTTCTGCTAATACATCCATTTTTCGAGGCTTCCATTCGGCATGTATTCAAGTATCAATGCCTAGAAATATTGATTTGAGGTAGAGCTAATGACTTTACATAGATTGTTGTGGCGGTTTCTCAGAACTTCACATTCGACTTGGAAACTCGTGAATGCATCTTCTGATTTCGAGTTGAAGATCTTATGGCAACGTTCATCCCATCTTCAAGCGTTCCTTTGTAAACAGTATCCAAAATTCCCACTGCCTAGAAAATTGCTTTCCTGTATCCGTTGGTTGTTTCAACGAGTTCGTGATACGAAACTCGAAATGGGGTTTTCAAACACAAAGATTGTAGTCTGTTTGGTGTTATTGTTTCTTTCGTTTGGTTTCTTCGACTCAAAATATCCCAATATAATAATCTTCATCACAAGGATAAAGACTGAAGTAATCGCCAACGAAATTAGCAAGATTTGAAGAGTTGATCTTTTCTTATGATGGTAGGATGGCACACCAAATCTTGGATCCCCACACCTAAATAAGAAGGATCGACTCGTGAGGTTTCAGAAAGGTCTATCATTAGGAATTTCGCCACTTAAATCATTGAAAGACACGTCAAATAGATTGTTGTGGGATAAGTCTAGGACCTCCAAATTCACCATGCTGCCTAAAGACATGGGGATCAACCCTTCAAATTCGTTTTGTGACAAAGAAAAGTTACTTGTTGGAGGGATTCGATTGTACTAGGAATCATATTGACAGATCAATCAAGCTTGTTGGAGGGATTCGATTGTACTAGGAATCATAATGAAACATATTTAATTTGATACATAACTTTAATAGAGTATTTATTAATTTTGATTTATAATCCTCAGTTTAGTTTTAAAAATTAGACTTCAAACATATAATAAAAATAAATAAAAAAAGAAATAGAATGCTTGCTCTAATAATTCCAGAACATCTTCCAAAGAGTTAAAAGATTTGGTTGAAGGAGAGGCACAAGAAAACAGAAATAGAATGCAATGAGTAAGTATTCTGACTTCATTCCATGTTAGAATAAGAACAAGTAAATCTAATAATTTACAAAAATTACAAATACCATTTTATGTTTGTATTTATCTTATATTTTACACCTTTATATTTATATTTATCTTATATTTCTAAAGGATTTAATTTATGAAAAATATAAAACTTGATAGACATTTTATAATGTTGAAAGTTATATAATTTATTAATTTTTTACTTTTGCCAACCTCAAAAGAGTAGATAAAATTTAAATACAGATGAGTTTTTATTTTTAATTTGACAAACTTTTAAGGGGGACTTGTAATTAATTCTATTTATTTATATTTTAAAATTTTAATTTAAAAATAAAATATTACCTAAAAAATAGAAATTTTGATTATTCTATAAAATAATATTAATTTTTTTTGGGGGGGGTATATGTAGGGTTCAATTCCAATATAAAACGCAAGACGAAGAATATCCGGCTAGTGTTTTGTATTTGCCCACAGTGCTCCATCCACCCCCCTCCCTTTCAGGGTCTCAATTTCCCCTGCGTTCGCAGTGCAACGAGGCGGTCTCCGCTTCCATCCATCGCCGGCGGCGGTGCGTATATCGTCCGAATACGCTGCCACCTAAATGGTACTCCATCTGATTCCCCTGTTTCTCTAGCCCCGATCGCACCATCTCTCATTGTTCTAGGTCTCGTCTCCTATTTGTAATAAATTTGTCTGTTTGCTGATTTTGTCGTTACTGATTAGTCGAGTTATTTTACGCAGCTTGTGATTTTGATTCTTAAAGTAAAAAGAAGAGGTGCGTATTACTTACCGATTGATAAATATAACGGCTGGTGGGGCTTGATGGTTTTGAAGCTCGCTGGCCCTTTCCTTTTGTAAAAGCAGAACAAATGGGTAGCATCGAGCCATTTAATCGGTAAACGCCAAAACCACTTGACGATTGCTTCGTATTTAATTAGTTTCTCGTACTCGTGTTCTTTCTTGGTTTTGGTTGAAATTTATATATCTTCTTGTTAACATTGATCAATAGATTGGTGAAACTTGCGGCAAGAGCATTTTATGATGACATAACAACGAAAGGAGAAAACCAGCCCAAGACTGGAAGAAGTGATAACAGGGGCATAGCTGTGGTCATTCTTGATGCTCTTACTCGGTATTACTCTTCTGTTTTAGCTACTTTGGCCAAAATTTGGGATCTTTTATTGATTTTCCTTTAGTTTGTTATTGATTTAATTTATGTGGTACTTATCCATTGGCAAGTTATGTGTAACCTCTTGCTTTTCATCAATTGAATGCTTGAAGAGTGAACATATAGAGCTATGGCGTGTTTGAATTTTTTCTAGCACATGGCATCACGAAGAAAAAGTTGGTACTTTTGTCAGAGTTATGAGTTCTATGTCTAGAATTAGTCCAAATACCATGTGTATGTAAACCTGCTAACTGCTTATCTTAACGAAAATTTTATGGAAAATTCGATTAGATTCGACAAGTATGAATAACAGTGGAGCCCTTCGATCAGTGTGGACTTGTCAAATGACTCAAATCTAACTGTAGGTAGTGCCAGGGATAAGGATTGGAGTAGCATACCGTTTGTTATTCAAGAATCCCGTATATCGCAAGGAGGGAATAGTTGCCACCCATGCAACATTTACTAGCTTTTAATTTTTAAGTCCCAGGTTCTAGGAGATAGGATTCCTAAGAGATAGAATTGGTTGAAAAATACACTAAAAGAGAGCTCTTGTACCAATGATCATCATCACTCCCTCATGATAGAGAGTTTGTGGCTTCATTCCATTAAGACTTAGAAATGTAGCTATAATTTTTATCTGTTTTGATAAATTAAAATTGTCGTCTCCTCAGTTATATCAATACAGATGGCTGATTTCTATACCTTCTAAATGGGCCTCTTCTCCTTTTTGATTGATCATAGAGATAGGTCTAGACCATCAACAGATTCAGATTATGTAAACTAGTTTTTCTGGATGAGAAATTCATCATTCTACTTAATAAATGTTTAATGGAAGTCACGACAGTAGTAGTTATCCATGAAAAATAGAAATAAGTTTCACGCTCTTAAAAGGGACCCCGAAGAAACAGAAATTCTTTGGCCCATGGGTTTATTCAATATGCGTACTTTGCAAAATACTGAATAATTTAATAGGTGTTCTCCAAAATATTTTAGCAAAGGCTAATAAAAGAGTAATAACATTCTGTTCCATGATTCATCCACCTTATTTTACTCTGTTGGTTTCTATATGGTGTACATGGTTTAAAAAGAGCATGATAAAGATTAAAGACATTGATGCTATTTCAATTTGATATTTTAGTGAACTACTGTGTATGTTCATCTGGAAGTCTAAAAGTGTTCAGTTGGTTTTTTAGTGTTTTGTGACTACATGAAGTTGCATAACACTTACACCTGTGAGTTTCCTGAGTTCCATATGAAATCACAGCATTTTACTCAAAGCCATAAAGTTTTTTTTGAGTAAATACGGCTAGTTGTGTTTTATTAATATGTTTATTTATAGGTAACATGAAAGGTAACGTTAGCTGTCTTAGTGGAAGAATTTGTTGTAAAATTTTGAAAAGATTGAGTGGAAGTCTTAATCAAGCTATAAGTGGATCTTGTTTTATACTACATTGTAGCTTATGTCTACTGATTGTTCAAGCCCTCAAAGGGACAGTGAGTGGTGAGTTTGGAATTATGAAATTGGTTGGTCTTGGAAAGAAAAATTTATGAATTCAACACTTTGATTTCATTTTGGTTTTCTGGAATTGAGGATATTAGGTGTGTGGGTAATGCCAATCTTAGTGGGCTTAGAGTGCGATTTGATAGAGAAGCTATGTAACCAAAAGTACCTTCTTTAAAATAAACATTTTTTTCTTATTCTAGAAAGTTATGTTTGGATGTAGAACTTGATTTAATAAACTTGACAGTAAAAGTCGAGTCTTCTAAGCTTCCTTTTCAACTTTTCCTCTAAAAATAAAATGGCCCATGTCCCCTACTATACTCAAACATGAAAACTAATTGGACTTGGACACCTAGAGAAGGCAAGATAAGATTTGTTTTAAGATGTGACTTCTATATCTGAACTGGATCTTGATGGATATTGAACTTTATGTTCATTATTTGTTTTAGACGCCAGTGGGTCAGGGAAGAAGATTTGGCCAAGGACTTGAAGCTTCACACAAAGCAACTTCGTCGAACTCTAAGATTTTTTGAAGAGGAAAAGCTTGTCACTCGTGATCACCGCAAGGAGGTTAGCTTTGCTTGTTGAGTTTTATGGCCAAATTCATCCTTTTTTACCATTATTTTCTTGATTTTTTCCATCCTTTTGTGATTTCTGAATCTCATTTTTTAACTTTTATTTTATTTTTTCCCTCCCTAGATTTTTTTTGTACCTTTTTTGGTATGGATAATGATTATATCTCCAAGATTATGCACACAAGATCTCACAAATGCGTGTATGTATTTATTCACGCATATATCTAATTATTGGTTATGTGCCCTTGTTTGCACGTATGTAGTAGATTCATGTAACTTTATGAATGTGGCCATTTTTTTATACACATGCATGGAAGAGAGATGGTGATTGCACTTGTTTATGTGGTGCTTCGAGATACAATTTGAAAACTCAGTGGAGAAGGACGAACCACCAATTAGAATATATGTGTCCATATTAGAGCCAATAGTTTTCTTTTAAGTAGAAATGACCTATTCCCTCCTTTTTCCGTCGCTTTAGTAGATTAGATTTTGCAAATCATGCTGCGATTTTAGCAGGCATTGTGTCATCCATTATGGCAAAGCATAATCATGTAATTGACCTTATAAATTTGGTTTTCTTGCTTGAAATCATTTCTTTGAATGCATGTGCTTGTTGTGTACTCTATGATATGAAGTTCACTTCATCTAGGTAAAAGAGGATACTCAAGTGTTGGGTTGGATTTGGTGGATAAATATCTCTGGTAGCTATGGAGAAGAGGAAAAAGTTTTTCTTTTTCTCCATAAAATAAAAATGTTTTCCACGAACGAATGATCATTTCTGAAGTTTACTTCCGTTTTAAATGGATTTGGATTTCACCCATGATTAGCCATTCATACTTGTTTCGATTAGATCTAAACAGCTGGTTTGCTTTCTTTGACCTGTTAACAGTTGTCTATGAATTTAGTCTTGTAAGTTGAAAGTTTTGGGTTTTAGTCATGTAACTTGTCCAAGTTTGGTTTCATAACATGACTTGGACTTTTTTTGTCAAAGTTTGATTTCATACAATGAAATGGATTTTTTTTGGTTTGGTACTTTTCTTGCCCTAAACCACTACATTGGATATTGTTTATTTGATACCGATACTCTCATGCTAGGCTCATGTGATAAGAATGAAGCTTATATTAACACGTTAAAATTTATATAAAAAAATAAAGAGAAACGACAAACTTTTTTTTTCTCATTTTGAAGTATTGAGGGTCGTTTTGCTTTTTTTTTTCCTTTTTTCATCAGATGAATTTTAATTTGATTAATATGAGATTTATTCTCATGATATGTGCTACGTAGGAGAGAATCAACGCCAAATAAACCATATTCAATGGATTTAGTGTTTCATACAAAAAAAGACCACAACAAAAAAAATCAAGTTACTGTATGAAAACCAAAATTTGACAAGTTACATTACATGACTAAAACCCAAAACAAGCCAACTTTCAGGACTAAAATTGCGGTTTTCCCTTTATTGGCCTGAATTCTAAAGTAATCTCTAAGTCAACATGCTTTGGTCTTATTTACCCTTTTCGTTTCTTTTTGCTTTTGGAGTACCTAGGATTGTTTGCAAAATATTATGAATAAATGCACTTTTTTGTAGGATATATGATTTGTCTCTGAAACTGGAATTACGGAGTTGGGCACCAGATGTTCGTTTGCAGTTCTTTTTGTATTTTGTTTTGGGTATTGCTTCAAACTAATCTCTCTTTGATATTTGGTAGACTGCTAAAGGTGCAAAAATTTACAATGCCGCAGTGGCTGCCACAGCCGATGGTCAGCAAACCGGGAGAGAAGGCGATGAAAAGCTTAAGATGCATACACACTCATATTGTTGTCTTGATTATGCTCAGGTTTTTAGCTTCTGAAGCCTTCATAACTAGAAGATATATTGTAGTAGACTGATATTATTTGTAATAAGCTAGATACGCGTGCTGAATTGCATGGTGATTTTTGAGAAATTTATTTCTGTTGAGGATGTTTAGCTACCTTGCTTATTTGAGAGACAAGGGCTTGCATCAAAGAGAGAAGGTTTGTTGAACTAGAAGAAATGAGAATATTTGAGGAGTGAGAAGAAAAGAACCGCAAAGAAGGTTGAAATAGACAGGATGGGTTTGTTGAGATGAAACAAAATCCAGCTGTTCCGCTTGCTTCAATGTTATATTAGCAACTTGTTACAGGCTCAGGTTTGGGGGTTTTCAGCTTGTTTACCGAGACAATGAAACACGAAGACATCAGTCCAAAGCCTTAGGTTTAATGCATGAAAGGAGGAGGAGTTGTTTTTTTTGTTTGGGGGGGGGGGGGGGGGGGGGGGGGGCGGAGTTAGTTACTTTTTTTAGTGGTCAGCTTCTATGTGAGTGTAGCTAGCATCGGTAGGAAGAGGAGAAGTTTGTTCTGTTAGGACATTATATTTGAGAGGTTGATCATTTTTTTGTGAACTTTTTTACCGTTAAAATCAATATATCACATTGTAGAGGTTTTATTCTTCTACGAATCTCTTCTTGTCCAGTTCTTATTTTGAATTCCAGTTGTCAGCAGTCTTATCACATTTCAACATACAATATCCTTAGTTTTCACAGGATAGAGACAAGGTCTAACATTTCTCGATTTGTTTAATTTCAATTTTCATGACAATATTGCATTAGATCGCATTATGTGACCTTTTAAAAATGCTCACCTTTTGCTAAATGTTTCTGATTGCTCGTACTTCAGGAAATATGGTATCACAAATTCAATTTCTTTTCCTTGAAGCATTAACCTTGTGTGTTAAAGTTTCTCATGGCTTGCATTTCATGAAAACTATTAGATGATAAATCTCAAGGTTTTTGTACTGATATTACTTTCATCCTGGTCGATCATTAGTATTGTTTCAGAGTATTTTTATCTGCAATGTGCCTATTTTTTTATGCGACTAAGCATGATGTTTCCACGTATAAATGGGCTGTCATGTATGCCATCTACACTCTATTTTGAGTTAGCGTTAAAATAATTGTTTTTCTTCCAGATTCATGATGTGGTAAGGTATAGATTGCATCGCATGAAAAAAAAGCTAAAAGACGAACTGGAGAGCAAGAATACGGTGCAGGAGTATATATGCCCAAACTGCAGTAAGAGGTTCTTATTCTCTTTCCCTCCCTTTTTTTTTCTTTAGCCTTTAAGCTTGTTTTTGTAGGAGAATTTGATAGTTTATGTCTAAAATAAAACTATAGATATACGGCCCTTGATGCACTTCGGTTGATTACTCCATATGATGAGTACTTTCACTGTGAAAGTTGCAACGGAGTTCTAGTCGCTGAGAGTGACAAATTAGCTGCTCAAGAATCAGGAGATGGAGATGATAATGCCAGGAGACGTCGCCATGAGAAATTAAAAGACATGCTAACAAATATGGAGGTTTGTTCTCTTGTAATTTATATTGAATTGTGTTGGCTTCACTCAACCTTCCTGAGTATATCTATGTGACAAAATGAAGAATCATGAACTCTTCCTAGTGCTATGAAACTACCAAGGTACATGTGGCATTTTTATAAGAAACCAAAGTTGTTTTTTTTATTTGTAAGATTAAAGTTTGCTCAGATGATAAACTATCCTCGTTGATGAAAAATTGTGATTACAATGGACAGCCCTATTTGAGTTTCTAAGCATGTTGCAAATATATTACCCACAACTCTTAACCGGTACACTTGGCATATTATTTGTTCCTTTTATATATTAAGGTGCTGGTTTTGAAATTTACTCAGTTTTTTTTATTCAGTCGAAACATACTCAATTCAAAATTATGCTTACTACCATTATATCTTCTGTACAACATATTTATCTCTGTTATGGCATATCTAACGAGCTGCCCATTTAGCCCGGTTCTGTTTATTGGCTCTTTTTTAAGATTAAGCGCTTGTGAACTCTTTTAGCAGGGGCTTGCCATCAAAAGCATTTCAACCTTATGAAAAATGGCTAATGTAACTGGACTCTTCTGGGGTACACTTGTCTGATAGTTATCATTCTCTTGAAAACTACACAATAGAAAAATTATTTCGAGTGTGATCTTAAAGAATGTGCGAAAAAACTTTTGTTTATCTCTTTTCAGGTCCTCTGAAATTTTTCTGTTGTGCTCCATACACCTGGTTTTTAATTAAGCTAAGAAAGTTTGGTGGAGTACAGGATCAACTAAAACCACTGATTGATCAACTTGGAAGAGTTAAGGATTTACCTGTTCCCGAATTTGGAAGTCTTCAAGCCTGGGAACTTCGAGCAAATGCTGCTGGCCGTGCTGGAAATGGAGACTTGAATTCCAATGATCCGTCTAAATCTTCTCAAGGTCTTGGGTTCGGTGGAACTCCTATGCCTTACGTTGGGGAGACAAAGGTTACTTTCTATAATACCTTGTTTTCACTTACAAGAAGTTTTTATTTTATTTTGTTTCTTGAGTTGAAAGTATTAGGAGTCATAATATTTGGAAGTATGGACCGATTGTATGGTATATGCTAATTAGGGGTGTGAACGGATATGGTGGACTGGATTTCAAGCTAACTTTAGGCCGCATAACTTATATTGGGTCCAGATGATATAAAAGTATAACTCGCTCGGTTAAAAATTGTTGTACATCGAGTTGGGTTTGGGTTAGCCCTGTTTTTTTTTTTTTAATGAATAAGTAATTTTGTTTTTTTAAGTATATAAGGTTAGGGTAAACATAAATATTATTCAAAAAATTATCTTTTAACTTATAATTATGTGATGTCAGTCCGCTTACCTGGATTATAAATACGCTTTCTGGATATAAATTGGGTTTTATTGGACTGGATTCAATCGAATGGGATTTCATGGTTATGATCAAATTTGCGGGTTTACAGATTTCGGTTGACAACTAATGCTAATCTTGTCAATTACCCTGCTACACCAAATCCTTCTCAAGATGCAACATTTTTACCAAGAAGAGGAGGATGGTCGGTGGTACGGAATTGATCAGGCTGTAGCATTTGATAGGTCCATATATTTTTTAGGATTGTCTGTTACTCGGATGCTTGATTACATGCTTTGAAATAATTGATCTCAGCTTCAGAAAGAGACCAAGCATGGGATAATCAATCGTACATAATCTTCCCCACCAAACTCTCTTCATTCTACATATATAACTGAAGGGTATGTGATTCTTGGTTGGAAAACCAGTAGGTTGGACAATGACTTAGGCTGTACCACAGGTTGGGGTGGGCTGTAGGTGTGGGGTGGAGGCTCTTTGAGGGAATTTCATAATCTTTTATCATGGTAAGGCCATGATGGATGACTGAGTCTGTTCTTCGCGAAGGATTAGATATCATTCGAAAGTGTGATTGGATTCTGTCCAATTATCATTTTGGATATAAGAAAGACCAACCATAGATAGGTTGACATGAGATTTATTGGTTTTGTCACCCTACACATACCCATGCTTGAGCAAATAATTCTTATTCTGAGTTGCAACTACTGTAGGCTGAAAGGTATGATCAGTACGATGTTTGTATTGCTGTTCTTTGTATGTCGAAGTGGCAATGTTAAGAACGCGTAAATATGGCGCATAAAGGGTTTCTAGCCTGATCAACCTACTCAATCTACTCTGCAGATTATAAGCCTGTATTTTGCTTATTTGCCTGATCAATATAAGCATTACAAAAGGAACTAATGCTACGGATATCTCAAAGGTTGAATATTGCAGGTTGAAGTTGCTTTCACTGGAGATGATGAGAAAGGAGAAGATATAAAATCAATTAATACTAATCCATCTATGAAAATTTTGCCTCCATGGATGATCAAGGAAGGAATGAATTATACGAAAGAGCAACTTGGAGAGACCAAGCCAGAGGCAAATATAGGTGGTAAGTTGGTGGAGTTGGAACTTTTGGATGACAAGAAATCCACAATTGTAAATAATGAAGCAAAGAATATTCAGGTGCGATCTGGCTTTACAGGTTTTATCAATTTTCTTTGAGTTTTTTTTAAAAATTTTCACAGGGGTTTTTCTTAATATTTATGCTGGTGTTGATTTTTTATTCTGAAATATACATTTTGTTTTGCCAGGATGAATATGTGAAAGCTTATTATGCTGCTATACTTCAGCGCCAACGTGAACAAGAGGAAATGGCTAAGACACATGAATCACCTAATGCTACTACCTCCGCTCAAGTATCTCTCACACTCACTGAGCGCCAAGTAGGCGTCAAGTCGAAACGTGATGATTATGAAGGAGAAGACGTTGAATGGGTGGATGCCCCGCCTACTGGTAAATATCGTCACGCTCTTTTCCTTTGGTCTATTTCCAAATTTTTGTAGAGTATACTATTTAAATAGCAACTGGAATTGGATTTTCCGGACATTCGGAATATTAAGAGGAATATAGGAATCGAGCCGAATATGATGGAAAATTTAAGGCTCGAATTTGCTCGAAATAGATATATTCAAGATCGATTCGAAGATCGAAAAATTTTAAATTTTTTATTCGAGATCGGTTCAAATCAGGGCTCACGTTCGAGTTCGGCTCGAAGTTCGAACATATTTGCGAGTTATTCGAATTATTGTTCGAAAATCAATACTCAAAAAGCTCGAAATCTATTTATTTAATATGTTTTTATATTATATTAATAAAATAACAAGGCTCCTGAACTATCGAACAATATAATTTAGGCTCGAATTCGACTAAAAATAAGTTCGAACAAGTTCGAGTTCGGCTCGAATTTGATACTTGCGAATACTAGTAAAAAAATTTCGAGTTGGCTCGAAAAACTCGCGAACCGCTTTGGTTCATTTACACTCCAGTAAGAACTTACCAATATCCCTTTCTGAACTGTGTGCTCCTATTTCTGAACCATGTCTCTTCGCAAGCGCTCAAACCGCAATAGAGTAAAACTAGACGCACTCAGAAGAAATTCGTAATTTGCTCCTATTGTTATTTTGATGAGCCTTTGACAAAAATGTGTGCTTATTGCTTTGTCTCAGGTAGCACATCTGTTCATTATAAGGTCGACTTAAATGTAGAAGCAGAAGCTTTTGAAGATGATGAAGACGATGACATCGACTGGGAGGAAGGTTAGATGGCCAAATGATGCAAATCAAGAAATTACATCTACTTTTGTGGTTGTTCCCATGACTTGTGGCTTGAAAATGATTTACATCATCTTACTTCGATCAGCTCTATGCTTACAAATTTTAGATTAATTATGTTTAGGTGATAGTGAATTCATCAATCTTGGTTTTTCTTTCGACTTCTGCCTTTGTCTTCAGAGGTGGTGGTGTTATATCACACTATATTTAGGAAGGTTAAGATCATGGTTATGTAAAATTGTTGAAAATTGTGAAGTTGAGGGTGCTTACATAAATAAGTAATGATATAGTTTTGGCTGTTGCAATACTATTTCGGTTATGGTCATGGAGTGAATTATGGTCATTTTCTTTAGATTCATATTTCTGTCGCTTACTTTTCCAATGAAATCAATTTTCATTTATTTAATTTGAATTACTTTGAATTAAAATATATATTACCAATATGTTCAAGTCAAACATAGAGAGAGATGCAAGTAATTTTCTGTCTTCTACGATAATACTCTGACACTGATGATTGGAGGTTTATTTTAATACCATCTATGTTCGTGAGGAGTAATGATTATATTAAAATTAGTTTACCTACTTACCATATATAATAATACAAATTTCATCCAATCTGCATTAATCTTGTCAGTCAACCATTTGACATGTTATTCCATTAATCTCGTACCATGAATGTCAAGCTTGTAAGATAAAGTATCATGTCTTGAACATGCTACATATGCATTCCACTTTGAATTTTATGTAGAGTATATGTCTAATATAGAATAGTCAATGCGGTTAATTTGTTTTAACACAGAATAATATGTTCATCTTCAGTTAAAAGAGTTGAGTTGGATTAGAATATATCGGTTATACAATATTAATAATCGAGAATAGTGTGAGAGAACTTGATCAATTTCTTATAATATATAGGGAATATTTTCAACCTCATTTTTAGATGACAAAAAAATATATAAATCACTGTTTTTAAGAATAATCTCTTGTGGAAATTAAATTAATTAAAATAAAAAGCATATTCTATTATGCTGTTCAAAAAGTCCAATAGTTTTAAATCCCAAATGAATTATGTCATTATGCAATTGGGTGGATCATTTTTTTTAAAAAAAAAATACAAACTAAAAATGCCATAATAATACTATAATGACAAAATTTGTTAGTTATAAAATTAATGAAAAAGATTTATAAGTGGATAATTATCATTTAATGCACGTTTAAGAAGAAGCAAAAGCCAAAAAGTATGCGGCCGTTGAGGGGGAGACGACAAATCAGGACAGGTGTCAGAATATTCCGTCAAATTTGTCGGTTTGATTGTTTGACCATAGTCCCAATTCACGGGCTGTACCTTGAGAAACTACACAAATGCCCCCGACATTATTTTCCTAATTTATTAAAATTTATTTATGGGCAATAATATTTACATTCCCATTTCACGTAAGTTATATTTAGATTACCAAAACTTTATTTATTCAGAAATAGGAATGAAATCCAATTTAGCAAATGTTATCCAAAAATATAAAATATCACATAAATAAAAATTAATTCTATTATTAACTACTATAATTGTTACCTTGGTATATGTTTTATTTCTAATTTTTTAATCAAGGGATGTTTCGTTTGTTTTTATTATTTATTTATAACATATCTTTAATTTTTCATAAGTTAAAAAAGCGTGTAAAAATATTTAAATGATACATAAATATACCTAAAAATAGAAGAGTGTAAAAAATTTTGGTTAAATTTATTTTATTCAAAATACCTATTAATTTTGGCGTGTAAAATATTTAATTTAACCTGAGGATAAAATGTGAAGAGATTTAAAATTCGATATTTGAAAAATATACATTAATTATAAAAAAAATAATTAACATAAGCTCCTTTTTTAAAAAATAAGTCATAAAAAAATATTTAAATGATAAATGAGATTTTATTTTTAAGATGATTTTTAATTTTCATATTATAATTGATTGAAATAAATTAGTTTTTTTCCAACTTAGTTGACATGCCACTTATCTAAAAAATTAGAAATAAATAAAATATATAGAGATTAAATAAAAGTAACAATTTGGGTATTTTATAATAGTTTTAATTTTTATTTATGTGCTAATAAATATTTATGAGTGAGACCGTCTCACACGAATTTTTGACCATTTTTTTATATATAAAAAAATATCATTGTCGATTTGAGAACTAATAACGAAATGGAATGATTTACAGAGAAATAAAGCGTCGGTGGAGAATTAATTTCCATTCCAATCAAATACAGAGAAAAATTGGAGAGAGATGAAAGGCGAGAGAATCGCTTCGTATATAAGCCATTAAAAAGCGCGAGGATTTCTGTATATGTATAAATATATATATGTATGTATAGATTTCTGGTATGTTTTTGCAAGAAAAAATTCTGGAAAGGAACGAATAGGGAGAGGAGTTTGTGCGTGCGTGGAGTAGAGGGAGAGGCTGCCGCTATGGCTGAATTAAGCGGCGATTCCGTTTGCCTCGACGTGGAAACCATTTATCTCGGCGGCAAGGTTGCTTCTTGTTGATTTTTCTTTTCTGTTTGGCTCGGCTTTGGGGTCAAATGTGTGCGCCGTTTCTTTCTTTTGGTTTGTGGCCGTTTTTCATGTCGGCATTTTTGTAATCTTGTTATATTTTTGAGTTAGTTTTTTGGGTGTTTTGTTTTTCTTGGTTAGAAAAAAATGATTTTTTCAACATGGGTTTTACGGTTTTAGATCTGCTTGTTGATTTTGTGAATCTGATTCTGATATTTACCGACGGCCCTTTGAATGTTGTCATGGTTGGAAAAAAGTTTTCTTTCCTTCATTCATATTACTCTTTTTATCTTAAAGTGGTCCCTACGATTCTGGAAATGAATGTGATTTCCTTGGAATTCAGTTGTTCAAGTTTCTTTATCTTCTCGATATTTGAGCTCCTTTTTTTGGGAACGTTAGGGTTGGTGTTGTCTTTATTTTTATTTCTTGAAATGTAAATAATGAATGTTGATCACGACAGCTGTTTTTATCAGATTTGGTTCTTGATTTTGAGAGCCTAACCTAATGTCATTATTATCTTGTGTTAATTGAAGACATTTAGAGTTCATATGCATTTGATTATATTTTTCTTGAAATTAAGTAGATATTTTTAAATTGAGTTGGTTTTGAAAATACTTGTTTCAGGGTGCGTTATTGGAAATGAAGATTAGATTTTAGTGGCTTTCTTGATCCTTGTTTCTCTTTTATTCTTCTATATCAGTCGTTATAACTGGTTTATCATCTAGAACATCTTGTGACACCTGTCGCATTCTTTGTTGAACTCTATTGGCAAGTACAGCTTGGTTGTTACTCTATCTATTGTGTCTCTTCTGCTAGTGGTTGGAAGTTGCAATCATCATATCATTCACATTTTTCAGCATTAAACTACTTTTTCTTTAGCATACTTTAATCATGAATGATTGGCGATTGGAAAATTTTCGTTTGTTTGGCCCTGTAATCAAATTTTAGTGAGCAAGCTAGCTAAAAAGTGGGTGAGAGCACATGTTTAACTCTGTCCTTTGGGATGAAAGAGTTTCATGTAAATGTTGATCATGTCCTTCACTTGAAGGATATAAAAAACTTAAGAGACGTTTCTTAGTACATAGCCAGTTTTATGTTTTAGGGCAAAGAATAAATGGTACAATGGCACTATGATTTTCTTACATGTCGAGATTTGAACTTATAATGAATGTGAACTACTGCTTACTATCTGTTTTGTATTCTTTACTCAGGAACATATCGTGCGGACTGGCCATGGTCCTGTATCTGTTATAGTTTATGGAGATCAAGACAAACCGGCCCTGGTCACTTATCCTGATTTAGCTTTAAATCGTGAGTGATGAGTTTGCTTACTGGTAGCTTTGTGTTCATTGTATAACATTTTATTGTTCAGACGTATGTGTTCATAGTTTTTTTCTGTCTGCAATCTGATAATATATTGTGCTTGAATCTATATTTATTGGCAGATATGTCTTGTTTCCAAGGATTGTTCTTCTGTCCCGAAGCTGCAACTTTGCTGCTTCACAATTTCTGTATTTACCACATCAGTCCTCCTGGGCATGAGGTTTGTGAATCGGCCAAATGATGTATGCTTTCATAGTAGATTTTCTCCTGCTTCTTGCAGTAAATTTTCGAACTTGTTGTGTATTTATAGTGATTCCAAACAGTATTACTCACAGAAAGTTTAAATGGGACTCTGGTAAGAGTTCTTGCAGTTGGGTGCTGCTGCAGTTTGTTCTGATGATCCTGTGCCTTCTGTCGATGACTTGGCTTATCAAATTCTTGAAGTGCTCAACTATTTCAGGTAACCAAGTGACTGCATTTACCTCCATTCACATCCGTCAGTGCTTGAAAGCTAATTTTGTCATCAGCCATATGCTTATAATGCTGCGATTTTTAATTTCGTTCAGGCTTGGTGCAGTTATGTGTATGGGTGTAATTGGTGGTGCTTACATCCTCACATTGTTTGCTGTATGTTTTAGCTATGACAGTTTTACTATTATGCTTTAATTTATCTTTTTGTGTGACATAGAGTTTTATGTTACCAGATGAAATTTAGGGAGCGGGTTCTTGGTTTAATCCTTGTTTCTCCTCTTTGCAAATCACCGTCTTGGACGGAATGGCTACGCAATAAGGTCTCATTTATTGTCTTCTCTGTCAATATTGTATGTTTAGTTAAAGTGATCAATGTCGAAATATAATGAATCCTGCAGGTGATGTCAAATTTGCTGTATTATTATGGAATGTGTGGTCTGCTGAAGGAATTCTTGCTTCACCGTTACTTCAGCAAGGTATATTAGTATTTCTATCATTCTTTCACCCAACGTGCCCCTGTTAACAGCCCTTGAATGTGAATATATTTTTTCTGTTAACCCCGTTATTTGCTTTTGTTTGTATCAGGAAGTTCGTGGTAGTGCGGATGTTCCGGAGTCGGACATAGTTCAATCTTGCAGAAGGGTATAAGTACTCTAATTTCTGTTATTTTTTCCCCAAGACTATTGCTTTACATGTTTTCTTTTTATCACAGTTTTATAGAGTTTAGCTGCGACAATTGTGAGTTTTTTATTTTCCAGCTGCTTGATGAGAGGCAGAGCATAAATGTGTTGCGGTTCCTTCAAGCTATAGATAGGTAATGATGCTCAAGGTTTTATCTTTTGTACTCCTCATTTTCTTCAAGGCTGTACGTTTGTGTTGTCTTGTTTAAATTCTGAAATAGTTGAACCTTTTGTCTTCCCAATATTAACAGGAGACCTGATCTTACGGATGGGTTGAAGACATTGAAATGTCGAACCCTGATATTTGTTGGCGATAATTCTCCTTTTCATTCAGAGTCCCTCCACATGACTGCGAAACTGGACAGAAGATACAGTGCTTTGGTCGAGGTAGCAATTAACGAACCATATACAAAGATATGCACATTTTAAAGTTAGATGAAACTCAATTCCTATCTGTCCTGCTAAATCTAAACATCTTTGTCAGAAATATATTAATAATACTTCTGGCTACTTTGCATGATAGATATCAATTCGTGGCATCACTCAGACCTGTGCTTATGGAAGAATGAATGCCGTTTATTTTACAGGTTCAAGCATGTGGATCAATGGTGACTGAGGAGCAACCACATGCAATGCTAGTTCCTATGGAATATTTTCTCACAGGATACGGTCTGTACCGGTCGAGTCAATTCAGCAGCGGCAGTCCTAGAAGTCCATTGAGCCCATCCTGCATTGCACCAGAACTCCTCTCCCCAGAAAGCATGGGATTGAAGCTAAAACCGATCAAGACTCGTCTGTCGTCCCAAAGATAAGTTTA
Source organism: Primulina huaijiensis (assembly GCF_012295235.1). Taxonomy (NCBI): domain Eukaryota; kingdom Viridiplantae; phylum Streptophyta; class Magnoliopsida; order Lamiales; family Gesneriaceae; genus Primulina; species Primulina huaijiensis. Next base: position 29,362,502 of record NC_133307.1, read on the forward strand.
GTTTGGTTCTTACTCTGTAAATTGGACTTAAAATAGTTCCTTTTTTTCACTCATTTGCCAGATGCTATTGTTGCTCAAGTAATTAAATAGGGTAGATATTGTTGCTATAGATAGAAAGACAAAATTCTTTCTTGAACATAAGGTGGGAGTGGGAAGTTTGTGGGATCATTCGTTCATTTGTAGGCAGTTCTTGATTTGTTTGTATGATCTGTAAATCGTGACTTGACATTTATGATGACAGCAAAGCAATAAAAATAAATACAGAGCAAAGTGAGATGGTGACTCTTTTTTGCCTCATTTAGCTCAATTATTGTGACCTCTCTCTATCGAATTCTCAATTTGCTTGTCGAAAGTGGACATATGGCAAATAACTCGCAAGAAGCACATGTAAACCAACAAATATTTTTGGGGTCTTGAGATTGTTTTTCTGTTTCAAGAATTATTTTATTTTTTTTGGAAGATTGCTTTAATGGGGTCAGCAAGAAGATATAAAAAACCGATTTCACTAACTATTGTGGGCTGGTCTGTCTGTCTTATTATCATTATAAATAACTCTGGTCCTAGCGATCACGCATTAGTTCGATAGTATATGAAATAATGTTCTCCGTGGATTGTCTCATTCTTTTGGCAAGTTTATTTATCAATCGTTTTTAATGTAAAATTATAATGCAATTTATTGATATTCATTGATGTTGCTGAAATCCGGGATGGTAGATGGGAGGTCGGATCTTCATTTGGAGAGCTCGAATTGGACCTTTGAAATCGGAAAGCTCAAACAAGAACGTTAGAAGGGGGCTCGGAAGGTTGTTCCGGTGTAGCTCATGCGATGCTCAAGTCAGAGAATAGAAAAGAGAGAATATTGCGTGTAGAGTGAGTGAGTATATGAATCATTAAACAATGAATGAAATCTGGTATGGTAGGTCTAGATTCTCAGAATCTAGGACGAGATTGGATTAAATCTTCGTGGGTTTACCTTTTTGAGCTTTATTCTTGTGGGATCTATCCGTTAATGTCTGAGTAGGAGCTCTCTTAGGCAGGAGCCCGTCTATAGTCAAGACCCTGTGGAGCTCGGCCGAGACATTCCCCCAATTGACACGTCACCATAATCTGGGAGGTCGGCTCGGTTCGTGATGGGAGGTTGGCCACCTCTTTTCGACTGGCGAGATTGCGGGCGCTTGGGAGGTCGGCCTGAATGACCTCACGAAGGACCTCCCACTAGCTTCGTATGAATGAGGTGACCTCTCGACAGGTTCAGTCGTGAAAAAGACCTTCCGGAATTTCTGAGTACTGGGCCCAAATCCACCTGGACTATCGAGAGTGGGTATCACGTGATATGGTAAAAATCCTTTCATATCATCAATTATATTTTAGAGATATTGCAAAATATTGCATGAATATGCACAAATGTAGTTATATATTACAAAATTTTATATCTAAGATTCTATACATATAAATAAATGGTTCATAACCCTAATCAAGGTACGCTTTCATATACAATTATTTATGTTAGTCTTGTATTTTTCTCACAAACACTATACTGACTTTGATCGTCGGAGTGGCTTCACCTCCGGGTGGAGTCGTCTCACTCGTTTTCTTTAATACACAGTTATATTTTTTAGCAGTTTGATTCGTCTTATTAAAGAAATTTGTTCGTGATAATCGGTTTAAGGCATTTTAATGAATGCGAATTTTTTGATCGCATCATCCATGGAATAGCATGTTACGGTGGTCCCAATCCCAATCTCAGACAAAGTCTCGACTCCAATGAGGATCTCATCTCAAAATCATTTTACTTAATCGAACATTGATCAAAGTGTTCACAAAAAATATGAACTGTCAACGTCGAATTAACATCATTCCATCATCTCAAACCAAATGGCATGACTTTGGTTAAAAAAGAAATTAATTTGTCACATCATTATGACTGACAAGACGAAATTAATATAATAACGGTGTTAAAGAAACGGGCAGAGCTGTGGAGGCTTCGGCCATTGAGAGGGCGGTGCCAGCGCCACCGGAAGCGAGCTTTTATGGACTGCGGAAACCGCTGCTAAGTGGCTGAAAACACAGTGATTGTGTTTGATTTCGACAGAACGCTCAAATATGGGTTTGACCGATTAATTTGTTCCTTCAGCTTCGAAGCACATTGCCATGGAACAGTCTCATGGTCGGCCATCTCTCTCTCAACGATAAATGAAACGTCAAATTTGGTGGAAATCCTTTTATGTATATCCATTTTCCTTGAATTAGAAAATAGTAGATATATTTTGAGAATGATTCTGTTGTTGTTAAAGCCTTTGCTTGGTTTTTCCCACTTCTTATTATTTGTGTTTTTCTTCTCTATTAAATGTTTTCATTAGTATTTTGTTTTCTCCCATCCTAAGTGAGATTTTGCAGTAGAGTGAATTCTTGAGATTGTATTGTGAACATGTAAAACTTGTAGACACTCATGTTATGAATATCCGAGTTCTTGGAGTATTCAAAGTAGCGAAGAACCTCGGAAAATACAGCAAGCAAAAGTCCCTAATTGTGTCATGTTATTAGGGTTTAGGGTGGGTTTGCCAGGGAGCAAGCAAAAAGTCCCTAATTACTTTTGTCGGCACGTATACTCGTAACTTATATATTAAGTAATATTTTAGAAAAATAAAAAACTAGAAGCACAAATATTAACTATTGAACAAGCATAGAAGGATATGATTGCATTATCACGTCAGAATTGTGTCATGATGTTTCTTGGAATTTCAAGAATTAAATTACCAAAAAAAAACTAAACCTTAACAAATATATCAGATGTGAATCAAATTTTATTCAATAAAATTCATGTAAAAGTATAACAAATTAATGTCGATGTACAAAAATGTATAAAATTCATGCATTCTCTGAGCTGGAAATTGATTCGGTCCGGCGCACACTGTAACTCCCAGTCTTCAAAAATCCGGCAAGGTTTCTCTGTGCAGGTAGATCGTATTGACTAAAAGCACGTTGTCCTTCACTTATAAGCATGCCTATTTTAACACACAGATTTCCCTCTCTTCGTTCCGAAACCGGAAACATCACCTGCATCTGAAGGCATTGCGAATCCCCTTTTCGATCTCTAAATATTCATGCTTCCTGCTGCTGTTAATTTGATGATCAGCTGCCATTCTTTTCAGTTTCTGCCTCTTTATCATGGCGCTCAACCTTTCTCTCCTGATAATATTCCCAGTTTTTACTGGAACTGGAATTGCATCAAGCCCCATAAGTTTGGCCACCACCCCTGGATTGCACCAAATAACACCCTCCCCACCAGGCATTAATATCTGATCAGTTCTCTCAACCGGACCCAAATTTGTGAAAGAACACCGATACATGGAGCCTTTCCCGTCAAGTGAAAACCGCGGACACTGATCCAAGACGTTTCTCTCACTTCTCGGGATATCGGAGCTGTTTACACACGGCATTCTATGCTGAACCCCGACTTCCCCGTCATTCAGTGCCTTTGATCTTCTAGATATTCTCTCCTCCATCTCTAACTTCAATATCAACTCCTCCAGCGTCGGATGGCTCTCCTGCAATGGAGAGTTAACAAGTACTGGTTGCGCCACCAAAGTGCGATGATCTGCTGCTTTGTTCTGGTCTAGTGTGGAGGTTGAGATGTCACTATTGCAAAAGTTTCTGAACCCCTTCTTCATCTTTGCTCCAAGAGCATTCTTGAGCAGAAACATAGAGAAGTCCTTCATTTTTTGGTGATTTATACTCCAACAACGGATTTAGCTAACTAGTTTGACAAACATATATATGATCAGTAGTTAGCCCGAATATATAAATGGAATAGCGGCGACAGTTTTTATTGCATGTTTCTTTCTTTAAAACTACTCACATGATGAATGAGAAGGTCTCACGAGAGCTCCATGCCTTTTTATGAAAAGTTACAAAGGGAACTTTGGCTTTGGAGGTTCATCTGCTCAAGTTTGTTGAGTATGTTTTAATGAGTATTAAAGTCCAAATTTCCTAATTTTTTATTTTCATAGTTTGGGATTAGACATTAATTTGCAAAACAAAAATTAAAACAAGTGTAAAAAATATATTTGGAGACAATGTGATAATGCAATGCATGATTTAATTTTCCTTTAAAACGATCTTGCTTAAATTTTTTCTTTGCAAAATGACTGTTTGAAAAGACAGACTAGAAAACAAAATTGAACTGGTTATATCTCAAAATCTTGGTCAAAGGTAATTTTTTAAATTTTCTCTAAAATACACAGTACTAAATAAAACAGCATACTTGCGTAAGCATTAAATGAGCAATGGCATGACATTTAGTATTGACATTAATTAAAGTTGATAAGAGTTGTGAGACATTAATTTTTCACGCCATATGAATGTGTTTTGGGCAAATTCCCATTTTAAAATGTCAAATAAGAGGGATTATTTCCTATGAATTACCATAATTAAATTTGGTCTTAGATTAAAATTACTAATCAAATTATCGTTTTAATTATGTTAAATTCCAAATATATGAATTAACTTTTTACCTTTTTTTACATTATTTTTATTAAACATACATTATTAGAATAATGTAGTTTATATTAAATTAACAAAATATTATAATATCACTAAATTTTATTAAAATATAAATTAATGTATGCAAATGAAATAAAGAACCGTACGCATGTCACTAAATTGTTTATGTATATACATCCATGGTTTAATAAATTAAACTTTTAATAACCATTCTCGTAATTTTTATTCAAATTAGTTTTTAAGAATTTAAAATTTATAAATAAATATATGGAGTAAAAAAATTTCTCATTAAACTTATTATTTCGTTTATAGTGGCATTTTTTAAGATTAAAGCTAATGTTTTGATACATTAATAATTTGTAAAATTTCGAAGAAAAAATTATGATTTGGCACTCATTTAATTAAACTTACATTACGATAATTACCCATGATCGTGCACTACGCGTGCTAGTATTAACTTTTTAAATAATTTGCAAATTACTTCTAGCTACATCATGCTTATTTATATATAACTCAAATTTTGTAGCTTTTAGGTTCAGAAATTATGTAGTTGGAAAAATATTAATTAGCTAGGATACAAGTTACTCATCCTCGTGCGAGTATCAATCAACTTTCAATAATTTGAGCACGAGTATAATTCTTGTATAAATTTGATATGGAATTTAAATAAGTATAATTATAACATTTTTTGTCAACACTGTCATATTCAACATTGAGTCGCATCAATCGGAGTCGAAGGAGAAGAGGGAGGCCGGACAGCCACAGAACATTGAGCTCCTGGCGCGGTGCTTCGTTATCCTTCAGCAGCGCCTCACATCTTGTGGAGACAGGAGAAACCCCGGATGTCGCAGAGCAGCCTCGGCAGTAGCAGCATGCATCAGCAAGAGCATGCAATAGCTATAGCTGCATCAGCGTGAGCAATGGCCTCAGCAATAACAGTAGACGAGCTTGTGCTTGAAGCCCGACCGGCATGACCTGACAGAGCATCTGAGAAGGTGACATATGCCTGAGAACCGATGCCATATAACTGCTTCTTTCTTATCCTCACCAACCATCTACTCAGCAACTTTGATCTTTGACAGCCATTCCTCAGTGGTAGATTGAGAAGCCTCAACAAACCTCACATTCAACTTCTCCTACAAAATACCAAATAAAACCATTATGCCATTTATTTTAAAATATGCAAATTTAATTAAAATTTAAATTGTGGAAAAATTACAATTTTAGTCCTTAAGTTGTCATGATTTGAAATTTTGTCTTGTAACTTGTCAAGCTTTGATTTTCATCCAATATCTTGGATATTTTTTTGGTTTTTGATCGTTTTTCGCTAGAAACCATTGAACTCGTCAAATATTACTTACTTCGCAATGATGCTATCTACCATGAATATTATGTCAAAAATAAAACTCATGATATACATATTAAAATTCATGAAAGTAAAAATAAAGAGAAAATTAAAAAAAATGACATTCAATATTACAAAATGGGATGAAAAAATATTATCGTTTACTAGTTTTCTTATATTTTTGCTTACGTATATTATAATACGTATAATATAGATTTTATTCTATTCATATGAATATGAATCATTACAAGGGTATCGTGATAGTGAAATTAATTTTTGTTTTTATCTAACAAATATTGCATAATTTTAATTCGTTTAATATTTATTATGGAAAAAGAGTTTTTAGATTCTCACAAGAAAGATCCACAAGCAATGTACAAATTACCTTGACATCATGCTCATTTATAAATCATATTGTCTCGCTTTCAAGTAAAGTTTATGTTTTTGGCAAAATATTAATCAATATATAAGTTAATCGTGCGAGTATTAACATTTTTATATTGTACAAATTATCTTTATGTCATGTTTATTTAAAACTTAAATTTTGCAGCATTAAGTTGCAAATTTATGTTTTTGGAAACATATTACTTAATATGTACGTTGCTAAAATATATAGTGTTTCAACATCAACGATAAACAACCACTACGGTGAAGGGGATAAGGTCATGTCATCATCAATTGGAGTTGAAGAAGGCAGGACAAGTGTATATTCCTCATCAAAAGTCGAACCTGCTGTCGTGGAACATCGAAAACATTTTCTCGAGTCCATATATAGATAGTGTCTTTATCCATTCAATAGATGACACGTGTGTTTTGTCGGATATATTTTATCCACTCAACACATCTTGAGGAGATAAAATTGTATCATGTATTGGGTGGATATTATTCAAATTGATGAAAAATATGTTATCCACATTGATAATGACCGTATCTACATCATTTGTTTAAGGTTTTTTCCGGTTCAATCCTAAATGGATTTAACAAGTCGATTTAGGCCCAAACATAGTCCTTTTTCGTATATTTGATTGATAATAAATTAGACGGAAGAAATCTTCTAACGTGAGACATATATATCTAAAATTTGATTCCCCAAAATTCCTCTCTAAAAATCCACAAATCAATTTCGTCCTAATTTCTTGTTCTTCCCAAGGCATCTCCCTCTCTGTCGGACGAAACAAGTTGATATTTTAAAATTCATCTGGTACAGAATTAGGAATGACCACAAACAAATGAGATTGAACCAGGAATTTTCCCAATAAATTCGATATGATATTAGATTTTAAAAACTGTAATTTTAGTTGAATCTCGTTACATTTTGATTCTCAGTACATTGATCATAAGAGAATCAAACCAATTTCGGGCTATTTTAAAACTGTCAAGTACTATTAACTCATTGAGAAGGTTTAAGCTAGGTTATGATCATTTTAATCTATTAACCTCAAAAGATGAGTCAATATTCATTTAATTTTGTTTAATATCTTAATTTAAATATTATTAAAAAAATCACTATTTTTCAGTCCACGTTGAAGAAAACAAACCAACTAATTGTACAAAGCGAGACATTGAACTGTCTCAAAGTCTTTGTCACAAAGAATTGTTTCCCTGCAAGTGTTGCCATATTCTGTATAGCAAATATATTGAAATACAGAGTTTAAAATACTAAAAAAAGATTTTTTATTTATTACAACACACGCTGGAGAAGGAGATCGAACCCGAGGAGAAAGCCAACTAATCTGACAGATGAGACCATTGAGCTAAAACCCGGTCTCAAAATACTATAAAAAGATTTAACTTCATCGTCAACTATAATTTTTATTATCACTAAAAATTCAAGACCAAACAGGAGTGCTTCACGAAAATCACATACTATCAGTACAGTAATATAATAATGTAATATTGCACTTACATACTATAATTCGACAAGTCGGATATAAACGACGTATGATCCATAGACTCCCCAGGCGTCTCCTCGTGCTTTGTCGGCTGCTCTTTCCCTCCCACCAGTCTTGCCGGATTTCCCACTGCTGTCGTTCTTGGAGGAACGTCTCTCAGAACCATGGATCCCGCACCAATCTTGGCCCCCTCCCCGATTTTAACGTTCCCCAATATCGTTGCCCCGGCACCAATCAAAACCCCATCACCAATCTTGGGATGCCTGTCTCCACCAAGATTTCCAGTTCCACCTAGCGTGACATGGTGAAGAATGGATACGTTGTTTCCAATCACAGCAGTCTCCCCGACTACTACTCCAGTTGCATGATCAAAAAGGATGCCTTTTCCGATTTTGGCAGCTGGGTGGATATCGACCGCAAAGACATCCGAGATGCGAGATTGAAGTGCGAGCGCCAAAGGCTTTCGGGATTGGGTCCAGAGCTTGTGAGCCACTCGGTGAGCCTGAGAGTGTAAACATGATTTCATTGCTCATATTTAGCTGAAAACGAGATACCAAGCGAGGAGTAAAAATAGAAATAGACGCATGTAGCAAATAAAAGATTCGATTTTTCAAGCAGAAAAGTGCCAACATAATTTGAGTTCAGAATTAATAAACTGATTAAAAACATAAGATGAATGTTATTTCTCCAGCATCAAAACTCCACGTCTCATTTACTTCATTTATCTGGTAAAATGTTAATCCTGGCCTCTTTCAAATTAAAACACAAAAAGAATACCATTTTTTGTAATGTGCAAAGAAGAAGTATCCATGACAAGTAATAAACTCTTCATGATCCATATAATTCATCCTTAAAAGTATGTTTGGCCCGTCAAGCTCGACCTCCCAAAATATTAGTTTTCTCTAAAAAAATAACAATTAAAATACACATAATATTAAAAATCGAATAAAATTTGAGTTACCAAAGATTTCAAGAGCTCCAAGTTCCTAATCCCTAACAAAAATTTTAGAAGCAAGCTAAGTTCTTGGAATGGCAAAATAACAACTCTAAAAACGAAAAAAGTCATACCTGGCAAGCAAGAAATCCCTTATAGTTAAGAAGGCAGTGAGAGAAGGAGACGCATGCGGGATCGCGGAAACGGCAGGCGCGAAGGTCGGCGACAGTGGCGGAGCGGAGGGTGGCGTCGTTGGAGAAGATATCGAGAAATAGATCATAGAGAAGAGTCGAAAGCAGAGTGGAGCAGCAAAGCTTGTTTCCCAAGTGAAAGGAGAGGGACCGCTCCAAGGAGAAGTGAGAAAGAATGGTGGCGTAGAGGTAGCTAGCTAGAGCTGGTTCTGCATCGGCGTCGCAACGAGCCTCGGATTTGATCTGGTTCCACACCCACGCCTCCTCCTCCGCCGACCCGAGTGGCGGGGGTGGTGTCGAAGGGTTGAGGAACTCTCCCCCTGGCATCAGGGAAAAACTGTCGTCTGGAGTAACCGAGGGCCGGTGTTCCCCTCTTTGGTTTTTTTTTTTTTTGGTATCACCTCTTTGTTTTCAAGTGTGAGTGAAGATAATTATTTCTCATAATCATATATTTTTTATTTATATACGCAAATAAAATATGTGCTTCATCAATAAATATTAATATAAAATTTACTATTGTTATTTTATTAAAAAATTAAAATTNAATTAATACTTTTTCGTGGATGACCCATATAGAATATCTGTTTCATGAGACTCTATCACATGAGTTTTTGTGATTATTTAAAAAAAAAAATTTGTGAGATGATCTTACTAGTAAATTTTATGAAACAGATATCTTATTTTAATCACTCATGAAAAAATATTAATTTTAATATCAAAAATATTACTTATTATTGTAAATATATGCATGGTTGACTTGTATCACAGATAAAGATACATGAAATCGTCTCACAAAAAACCTGCTAATTATTTTATTTATATATAAAAAAAAGTGGGTTCCTGTATCTATGAATAAATAGAGTAGGTCTCTTGTGAGACGGTCTCACGAATCTTTATCTGTGAGACGGGTCAATCCTACCGATATTCACAATAAAAAGTAATATTTTTTCATGGATGACCCAAATAAGAGATATGTCTCACAAAATACGACCCGTAAAACCGTCTCACACAAATTTTTGGTGGATAAATATGAATATAAAATCTATCTTTTTAGTTAACAACAAGTACATAAAAAATGATAGATACCTCTAATTAGCTTCTTTAAAAAAAAAATCCTCTTATTATAATATGGTACCCATCAGAAAAATAAATTGACTGGATTTTATTTATGAAAATTTTAAGCAGAAAATGAAAACTTTTGTCATTTCCTTTCATTACTAAATTGTCATCGTTATGATTACAACGTATTTTATTGAATTTAGCGCACTAAGCGTTAATAGCTTCTGAGGCCTAAGCAATTGTATTCGAATATACATATTGTATCCATATGACCATTTCTACATAT